>NC_052396.1:4443378-4713245 GCF_009389715.1 Phoenix dactylifera
GGAATTAAATTACTCATGCACAATGAAAACCAGTGTCAGGCAAGCTATGGTGAGCGACCAAGTAATGGGGTTAAAGCCAAATTAAAGGAACCTGGTACCAAAATGAATAAAATATTTTTTTTAAAAAAAAGATGCTCACAATAAAAGAGAAACAATTTGTGCACCTTTGAACCCCAAAGTCTCTTATGAGGGAGCACACATGTAGTGGGACCGGATAAAGAAAGAACCATACAAAAAGATTGACATGGATATTGACCTGCCTCTACAAAGAGCAGGCAATTTGAATATACTTAAGAAGGAAATCAGGGAGGCATATAGGATATTGGAAAGGAGATATAGGTAAAGCACTCAAGTACGGGATATTGGAATCGAAAAGATGCTTGACAACGGCCGCAATGCAAATGAGATTGAAGGAGGCCTAGCTTGAAGAGACCTATGTTGACAAAATAGAAGGCCATGAAGAGAGTGATGACACATCCCTCTGCCCTTGTTCTACAGAAGAAATTGAAATAGGAGAGAAGCAATTATGTGGTCAATAAAGGTGATAGCACAACAGAAAGAAGGTCTATTGAAGGAAGAATGGGTAAAGATTTCTTTCATAAACAAATTTTGAAGAAAAGATACATTGGTCCAAAAACGACAAAAGGCATGCAATTTTCTATCCCTTCTTTAATATGAAAGCATAGTAAAACTGCTATTTTTTTTTACTAAAACTCTAGGCAATCATCAGAAAATAAAGGAAAAGTACAGGCCAGATTTTATATTTGGCATATGAAAATCATATGAATTTCATATTGATGTATGAATAGGATGTGCCTAAAGCTAAGAAAACCTAAGAGCTAATCTTGCAAGGAAAGAAGTAAGGTTTTATTTACATTGATCTGTGAAGTTTGTAGTATTCACACATATGGAAGAAGAGCATTGATTTTATAAACAGATTCTCTACATTATTTCATAGCCCATCCCATCATATCTTTTATAAGGTATCAGCAGATTTAGTAGAAGCAATATATGTAAATAATGAATTTATGGAAGAAGAGCATTGATTTTATAAACAGATTCTCTACACTATTTCACAGCCCATCCCATCATATCTTTTATAAGGTATCAGCAGATTTAGTATAAGCAATCTATGGAAATAATGAATTTAATAAATGTAGGTTAATTGGGGAGAATTGCTAGTTGTAGATGTATGAAGACACATTGCCTGAGGATTCGATATTAGATTTGTGCCTACCCAAGTAAACGATTGTTCCATTGTTATGTTTACAAAGTTTGGATGTGCCTAAGTAGGGGAAAACCTTCTGGATGTTAGTTAAGCCCATCCCCATCCAAGATAGATTTCATATATGTAAGAACATTGAAGAATTAGGGAAGCAACAGCTGCATAAAAAAAAAAAACCTTCCTTAGTAGTAAGGCCTTCAAGCAGATATGTATAGGTTACGAAGAAAGGAACAAATGACACTAATAAATATAATAATCAATAGAGTTTTTAGAACTTCTGAAAATCTGGCAACTAGTATTTCTGAGAACAGAATATCTTACACAGCAGGTACGATAAAGATTATTACAAAATGAGAAAAATAACAAAAGATACCCAACAATTTTAACCAGGAGATCCATCATTAAAAAGATGGATTTATAAAACCTGAATAGCTATAAACATGAGATATAACGGAAGAACATTTACTTACCATCAAAAGAAAAGAAGTAAGCAACCACTTCATCTTCACTTAGTTGCACCTGACTCTTGCTCTGGACAGAAGGCAGACTACACTGTAAAAGGGTGTCAAAGATGCAAAATGTACCATACAGATAAAAGTATATGTAGAATAACAAACCAATTTTTTGTTCTTCCTTTTCCCAACAGTTTCCTGTAAGCGGGTGTTATCTTTTTTCCCACGAGGACCAGAATCAGCTACATTTGTACCAGAATGTTGAGAAAATCCTGCTGCAGCTGATTCCTCCATCGCTTCTCCGAGTGAGAGAGCAATGGCCTGAATATGGATTTTTATTGTTGAGGCAATGTCTTAGCTCAAAGATATTATAGAGGAACATGATTAACCATAGCAGTTTTTTGTCAAAAAATTTAAATCCACCTGTTTTATGGCTGCATCGTCATCAATGAAATCATCAGAATTTTTCTTGTCCCCTTCTCCATCAAAACTTTTCCCCACCCTTGCTGCATTTAAGGAATTGCTTTTCTTTCCCTGGATTAGAAACAAGAACTAAAGTTGGTACAAGCTAAGAAATACTAAAAATCACTGGCTTAGACCTGAAGAACGCTGCACAAAATTATACTAAAGAATCATGCAGAAACTTTTATAGTGCGTCGATGGTATGACAAATCTCGACACTGTGCAGGGAACTAAAAATCTCGATATGAATGCATTACCAAGCTATTCAAATCCTGAACTAAACAAATAATAAAACATATAACATAAAATCTATCTAATATAAATTCCATGGAACACTGGAATGCTATTATTAACCTTCAAATTGCTCGTGAACAGGCCTTGGATTGCAACACGTGCAATCACATTCGTATGGAAGAGTCCATTTTGCTCCAACTTAGAAGCTGGACGCTAAACTCAGAGTTTGAAAGTTCCCGGTTTATATGACTATTCTAATTAATTGAACTATCCATCTGAAGTAGTCATTTCCTGCTTTCCATAACTTGTTGTCAGAGGGGAACAGCAAACTTAGAAAGTTGTCTTTCATTCTTAATCTGTGAGAAGTCCATTACAAGAGGGTGGAAGATGAAGTGATGCAGCAAATCAGTTGGCTTTTATGATTTTTCAACTTTTTTGAAAACAGTAAAAAAAATAACAACAATTTCTCCCATGTAATAGTTTCCTCTTTCCTAGAATTTGGCAAAGCATGCTTGCTACTTATATTACCAACTTTACACTTGAGGCTAAAGAAAACACTTCGAACACAACAAGACTTTTGGTAAAGTAATTTGGTCTAAGACCCAGATGTAAGTCGCTATGAAGCAATGTCATGTGAGCCAAATTTCCATGGGCATGCTCCAAAGACCAGACTTGCGGTCCTCTTTCCACTAGCTAAAGCTCCGAGCACTTCATCCTTGAACACTCAAATGGTGCTGAGTCCATATTTGTTATGGTTCTGTGACTACCGACACTGGTGTGCTTTATTATATGGAAGAAAACCATGGCAAATCATGAAATGTTAAATTTTAAATGAGTAGTGAAGTGATCAGGCTAACCAAAATGTCACATCAAAACATGGCATATATTTTCCTAGCATTGAATAGAGAGTTTGGAGATGGTAATTGAGTCAGTTATATATATATATATATATATACATCAACACCTATCGCCCTTAAGTAGATTAGCAAATAGAGATAATCAAAATTGAACTAAAATATCAACTAAGAAGCTTGGCAGGAACAAGTTCTAAAAAATGGGGCAATGTCTTCCTTGAGTATCCCCTAGGGCTTACTAAAATTGTTCTGACACATTATTTCTTAATCTTTACAAAGAGCGCATCTACATAATTCAAACAGAGGAGCCAAGTATATCACTACGATGAGAAACAAAGGCTTCTGTTAAGAAAACTCCAATGAAAACATTTATGAGGCATGAAGGAAACGACACGCACTAATATGGGGGGAATGGAGAATCAAAGAATGTGAATGCTAAAATTTTCATTTGAGAGGTACATTTTGGCAATGCCGTGAGCAAATTTCCATTCATTTCATTTCCATGGAATTGTTCAGACAGAAAAGAGAAACTAAAAAAGAAGATGAAGATGAAGAAGAAAGAAAACAGCCAATGACCTTCATTAAAAATTCATGATATGCATGAAGAAGATAATATTATAAAATATGAACACTTATAGGAATCTCCAGATTATCAATTATGCTGTTTAAGGCTACTTACTGAAGCACCAATCGTTTTGTTAGTTTTCAATATGTAAATTGCAAAGCATAAGTACATATTAAAAAACGGAAAAAGAAGAAGAAAAGCAGTTAACAGTCATCAAATAAGTGGAATTGCAGAAACTAACAAACTTATCGAGTCAGAAAAAAGTCATCCATAATGTTCAGTTCAGTTCTGTGTGCGTCCAACAAAACCTAAGTAGTTTTCTTTCCCAGAACCATTAGGCTAGAATTCTCTCTTTGTGATATGTGAGTTTATGACCCACCCAACCACCCCTTCACCACTGTGCCTTTTGATTAGTTAGTCCAGGAAAAAAAAAATAATGCAAATATTAAATTATATACTCACATTCATATGTCCATAAAGGAAATCAACAAGCTATCATCCAATTAAGCCAACAAAATCGATTTTTTTTAAAGAATCTAAGAAAGCAAATACAAAATAACCAGCCATCGTATCCATAAAAATCGAGCAATAATATAAAAACCAGCCAAAGAAAAAAAAAATCGCACCTTTCGACGCGAACCAGAAGGAGGCTTCTTGTCTTTTTCCTTCTCCTCTTCGCTAGAGGAAGAACTCTCCCCGTCTTCTTGTTCTTCGTTTTCATCTGACGGTCGGTATTCCTCATCGTCCTCATCATCTGCACTGCTACGTCCAACTCCCTTCCTCTTCTTCGCCTTCTTCTTTCCCTTATCTTCTTCGCCGGGCCGCCGGTGCTTGGAGAGAGAACCAATAAGGGAGGAAGCGAGTTGGGGAAGCCCGAGAGCTTCGAGCCTCGCCCTGTTCTCTTTTATCCTTGAGAGCCGCTGGCTCTCGTACTCCGATATCCCGTCGTCGCCGCCTTCTTCCGGGCTCGAGATCTCGGCAGAGGAGGTTTCGTCCCCTTCCATTCTCCTGCGAGAGTGGGTTAGGTTCCAAGGTTGTTCTCTTCAGGAAGTAACCGGAGAAACGACGGTCGTTCGAGAAAGCGGAACCAAGGTTATGGTTCACCCGGCCAACGGGCTGCGTTTTGGGAACGGGAATAAGTATTACCTCATGGATATTGGAATACTTATTCCACGAGTTATCCCAATGCTATGTTCGGCTATAATTTCTTTAAGAACAAAAATCATTTTTTTTACATCTATCTTTAAAAAAAAAAAAATCTAAAAGTCAAATAGACGTGAGATGATTGCTACTAATGGGTTCATCAATCTCCTAACTTAAAAAAATAAAAAGAAAAAAAAAAATGGGCCAAAAGTGACCATATGTGAAAAAAAAGACCATCCTATCTTTTTCTTCCTCGTCAAGTTCTATCTGTATCCTCATCAAGCTATCTCTCTCATCCATGAGGGTTTCCTTCTCCCGAGTTCCTTTCTCCCTCCCTTCTGGAAACTATATACCTAAGAGTGTGTGTTGAAACATTGGATAACTATTTTGCTAGGTGTGTTTACCTATCCGTGCAATATGTACTCATAAATACCATAAATGCATCGATTTATCTGAATATATGTATTAGGTTGCTACTGGGTATATATCAGAAAAGTTTACAATATGTATCAAAATGCCGACAAGTATATAGAGATTGAGATCCGTCGCTCCCTCGTTGTTGAGATTAGCGATAGGATCAAGATAGAAGTCTGGATTAATGAGGCTGATAGTGCCCGTGGCATTGTCGCTGCTATCAATCTCTAATGAGAGTTTTTTTCCTAAAGATTGGTTCATATCATAGGGCTTCTTCCACATCAACTACTATATAGCATGTAGGTATACGCGCTGACGGGAGGGCAAAATGGATCATTTTGCTCAGGACAGGGGACCACCCCATTCCGGCCAAGCAGACCTCAGTACCGATTAGGCAAGACCTCGGTCCCGCTGAGAGCCAGTCCTACCTCGGACCTTGCCAAAGGATAAGCCGACCTCGGTCAGATCTCTCTGTTGCTACGACTTGCAATAACCTCCTCTTGAGTCTACAACAACGACGCGCCCCAGCTAAGTTTGGGGTGCCCTATACGACGACGCGCCCCGACCCGAGCTCGGGGCACCTTGCTGAGCAGACCTCAAAGTCAAGGAGGCTAGGCCGATCTAAGAACCTGCCAAGCCAACCTCACCGAATATTTATCGTAGCCCCCATGCCAGCCTGACCTCAGTGCCCTGCCAAGTGGGCAAGGCCGATCTCGGCCCCCGTCAAAGGCCCAGCTAATCTTACTCAGTACGTGCCACTGCCATGCCCTGCGATAACCTCATCGCACCATGCTTCTCTTGATGGCCACACTAAGACACGTCCCGTAATCTCAGCATTCAATGTGTATTCCTGAATAATCTCATTTTTCAATTATTCAACCATTTCATTTTACCAAGTTCAACGTTAGCCAACAAAGGACTATGCCTTGTCGCCCCAGCCATGCATGCTGACAAGGGCCATACCCTACGGCACGCGCCAGCACCATACCGCGTGCAGGAACAGCTCAAACCGTGTGCCTCAAGCAAGCCGTTACCACGCGCTACCTGGCCAGCGCCATCTCCACCCATGATGAGGACGGGTCATATCTCCGCCACCTGGGCACCTCTGTAGGGACTATAAATAGCCTCATTAGATAACGCCTAAGGACCTTTTGTCAACAAATACTCCACGTTAACTTAAGTATCGGAGGGCCCTCACCGGAAAGATCGGTGAAGCTTTGTGCAGGTAAGCGGTCACCCTCAGGCCAAATTTGAACCACAACACACGCCATTAACAAAATTAGGTGGATTATGGATCCAAGGCTTATATTGCAGTAATTGGGAACGGAGATGGAACTTATTTACAATTTCATACAAAAAACATGGAGGATATATATATATATATATATATTAAGCAACCCCCGGAATAAAAGGCTTGGAAACGTTTCAGAAATAAAAAGGCATTTGTCGCAACGGACGCTCACGCCTGAAGGGAGAAGGGAAACATGGCGGAGAAGTTGGCACCGGACAAGCGACACAGCTTTGTCCACAACGGTACATTCTCTCCTCCTCCTCCTCCTCCCTGGTTTCTAAGATTTCGAAGCCCCTTCTCCTCTCGTCTCGTATCGGTTGGTTTCGATCTCTTCTCTTAACTGGATTCTGGAATAAATTCTAGGGCAGAAGGTGTTCGAATGGGATCAAACTTTGGAGGAGGTTAACGTCTACCTCGATCTCCCCCCGAATGTCCCGAAGAAGCTATTCTATTGCAAGATCCAGTCGCAGCATATCGAAGTTGGCATCAGAGGCAACCCCCCTTATCTCAACGTTCGTCCGCGCCCTAACCCCATCCCTTTCCTCTCCCTCTTATCTTTGTTCTCTTTCTTGGTGTTGGATTAATTATTTGTCAGGGTGTTTTCTTTCGTTTCTTGACTTGATTCTCAGCGTGATCTCGCCTGCCCCGTAAAGACTGATTCGTCGTTTTGGACGCTTGGTAATGCATCTCTCTGAACCCGTCTATGTAATTTCTCTCTGAATTTTCATTCTTAAGATGTTAAATTTATGAGAAATGATGAGAGAATGCTGGATATGAGGCAACTAATTCAAATGAAGTTTTTTTGGGGGGGATTTGAGGTGATTTGATTGGTAATAGTGGGCTACTGTTCCAAAGTAATTTACCGGTACTGTTTTGGATGCTACGGTGATGAGTTCAGTTAGCATGCTTTGGAGTGGTGCAGTTTGGTTTGTTGCAGTGACTGATGACCACGTACTATATTATCTGGTGACCATGTGATCGGAGTCCAGTCAAAATAGTATCAGATAGTTTAAGTTTGATATCCTGCAGGGTGCTAATCTCATTGCTCTTTATGGTGCATTGTCATAGATAGCTCTTTTCGTATATGTGTTGGTATGTGAGAGGCTGAGAGCATGCAGGTCTCTTGGAACTTGTGGAGATGGACATGAGAACCAAGCAATGAACTGAGGGTCTGTTTTGGTTGCAATGAAAGCTGCCAGGAAAACTTTTCTTTCTTGGCAAATCTTGTTTTTCACTTGTTTGTTCTGTGGAATGTTGACAAATATGGAAAGCTTATCTATAAATCTCTTGAAAACTTTCCTTTTCATGAAAAGAGGAATCCTTTTTTTCCATGGATTTCCTTGCAATAAAACATACGATTGATGAAATCATTAGGATCTTGGTAGGTGATGCCTCACCTGAATGTTTTTGTTTCTGTGAACATTGGCTAGCATTGTTTCAGCCAAAAAACAAAAAAATGGTAGAACAACAATGATGCACCAGCAAATGCTCACAAAGATTCTCAATGATCTTGTAAAGCCTTTCTAGTTGTAGTGGTTATATCTTCTAGTTCCACTAATTGCTCACTTCAGAATCTGTTACAGACAACTTCCAAGTATTGTGATATACTATATGCCCTAGAGAGTTTTACTTAATTCTCAAGATGGTTAGTTATCAAGGTAATAGGATATTAAAGATAATATGACATTCCTTTTGTTTTCATTTGGGATTCTGTTGAGACCTAGGCATGAATGGTAATAGTTCTTTCGCATTAATTATGAAGAGCATTTGATCTTGTTATTGGATATTGCACCTTTTGTGAGACTTATCTAGGCTGTTGGTAAGCTAATGTAAGGAATGATCCTTATTCCATAGAGGGAAAAAAGCTGAATATGAAAATTTATAGGACATAAGATACCCAAATTTTATTAGAAAAGAAACTTGTTGACAATGTTGGGTTATAAAGAAAATGAAAGCTATTGATGTTGCGAACATGCTGCTGAGAACAGATCTGGAGCAACCTATGGTAATGTAATGCAATCATAACCTTATTTGTCATGGGAGTAAGAAGTTTCTTATGATACTATAGTCCTTTCATGCTAATATAGTCATGCTTGACTAATTGGATAATATTTATTATTGAACTGTTTATAGGAGGAGAAAAGCAATATTTATTTAGACATAAATCTGATACTACAATATAGCAATGCTCTTTCTATGAAGTCAAGAGTGGATCATCTACAAAGATATTTATTAATGCGTCTTCCTCATTGTCAGCTGGCAAAAGTGTTTTATCAGCACTAGATCCATCCATTTAGCATTTGATAGTCTGAAAGATATAAAACATTCAAGCACATGATAACCAAAGCTGAACATGGATTTGATAAGCCAAAATGGCTAAATTTGATGTGATTTGAACTTGTTGTATTAGGACCACGTTTGAATCCTATATGTAAGTCAATTTTTTTATTTTGATTTTTTAAACTCATCTTCATTTAACTTGGCCAAATGTATCTAAAAAGTTTGGTGGGCTTGAAGAAGAGATTGTGTCTCACCTTTTGTTTCACTATGATTTTATATGGTGCATTGGGTGTTACAAGTTGACTAAACACAATGTTTCGCTTCTATTTCTTGAGAAGCTGGGTAGTGAATTTTTGTATGCTCACATTCTTATAACAAGTTTTCCAAAAGGTGTGGCCAAGTGGGGATGATGCTCTGAAATGTTTGTAAGGCTAGGAATGAAGATATTTGAGGTCTAGCTAGGGTTTATGATATAATTGACCATGGGTGCTTCAAAAAGGCTTTGATTTTAATAGCTTGGGGCTTGAGTATGCCAAAAACATGAATAATCACTAAATGACGGCTTTTGATGTTGTTTTGCAAGAAACATGCTTTACAGGACAGCTAAGTGAAGTTTTAGATTGTCGATGTGAGAAGCAAAGGTGTGCAAATTGGCTATTGGATCCATTGTTCTTTCACTTTTAAAGTAGAGGTTATCCAAGATACAAGGCAATGGCTGGTTGTACTTTCATTTTATTTATTGTAAAAAAATTGGAAGAGCTCACGTAGAAATTAGGTGGATGGCCTTTAAAGAAAAGGTGTGGGTTAGCTATCAAGGTGGTTTTCATGGAAATCTTAAACCCTTCTTAACCCTTTTTATCTTCTCTCCTTCTTTTACTTTCTCTAGCTTATTTGCCGCAGGCAACAAATCTGATCATAGTCTTGATGGTTGCCTAAAATCAACCATTATACCTTCATTGGATCTATTGTTGGGTCTTGAAATCTTGTCTAGGTATTGCCATCCTACCACTGTTGTGTCCCTAGATATTCTATCTACTTAGTTTGTTTGGTAAATTATTATATATGAATAGGTCTTATTAAAACCATAGTTATCAAACAGCCCACGTGATCCTAGTTGGACTTGTTGCCGTGGCAATTCCCTAAGGGCCTATGTGACTGTGTAGGTGGAAAACTTAGTGTGAAGTCACTCAATCTTGCTTCAACTATTTCATTTATGTTATTATATTTTTGTGATATAATTAACGTTTTGACACATGATGCACCCTAATACATATACAATGAATCTAAATAGTCACCATTACTTTTGAGATTTACTACAGTTCATTAAATTTATAATAAGATAATTAGTAAACATAATAGAAGTATGCTGTATTATTGGTCTAATCTTAATTGATACAGATTGTTGAGCTTCCTTAATGATTTAGGAGGATCCTCAGACTCGATGTGGACCTTTTTGGTCACTACGAGCAGGTCTGGATAGGGTTCAAGAGTGAGATCCGCCATATCGGGAAATCGAGTCGTAGGACAAACTTTAGGAGGCCATAATTTGGTCATATGATGCCTGATTGAGATGATTTTTTTTTGAAATTGGGTATCTTTTCGAGATCTACAACTTTGGGCCAACTTGAGGTTGAATCGAGCTGAAATTTCATCTTTTGAGGACTGGAACGGGCCAATCAAGCCGAAAGTTTCTTATTTTTTATGTCTTTTTTCTAGGTGGTGAATATGTTACTATGATGTATAGCACCATCTAAATGCCATATAGCCTCAACTATCTATAAGTCTTTTTAGATTAGTTTCAAGGTGGAGATGGCTTAAGGCAACTCATAGATGGAATTGGATAGACTTTCAGCCATGAAGGTAGTTGCACTTGATGAGAGATGTCTTATCCTATGCAAGGATAGAAAAGGTGCCCTTCGTATTTGCGTACAAGTCCTTTGTGCACCTTGCAAAGTACTTGAGCTGGACTAGTTGGAGCTTCACTAATGCCACATTGTCTTTCTTGAAATCCTGAGGTCCCTGTCTATTGGTCTACTATATTTTTCTCATATCCTTCGGTAAATATGCTCGCAAGTAGGGTTTAATCAAGCCAAGCTTGATCGAGTTTAGGTTTGATTAAGTTCAATATGAAATTAATTTTGAACTTGAAATTTGAGATCAAACTTAGCTTGCTTATTAGTCAATTTAGCTTAATTGACCTTAATTTCAAATTTAGCGGAAGATGAGGATATTTTGATCAGCTTGATATTCTTAAAGGGAGCTTCTATTGTAATATTCTCCAACTAGATGCTTTCTATACCTGTATGGCAAAGGATTTAACATGCAACTCCCTCTGCATTCGACTCATTTGCTTGATGGCATCATGGAGGATGGCCCATGACAGAAATCCCAAACCGCTCCCTCGGGTTTGAGTTCTGGTCTGCACAGATGCCAAAATCTATGTGTGATCCCAATATTAGACAATATATGCCAACTCTTCAAATCTCCCTGTGGACCAAGGGGCTCTTGAGCATCACTTGCTTTTTTAGCTGATTTGTCGTCCCATGATCCTTCATTGGGAATTTGTCATATTCACAATTGGAGACTGTAGACAAAGAGGAAGTTCACTGGAAAGACCAGCTTCTTTTGAGGTTGATCTTCTTTTTAGTATAGGCTTACTTCAAGCTTGAGTTAAAGCTTGGTTCAAGCTATGGGACTGGAGAGAGATGGAGTAGAAAGGATGCTGTAGAGGAGGCTAGGGTCAAGGAGAACTTTGTGCTTGTTTATGCGAGGTAGGAAGAGGACTAGGAGTAGAAAGCAAGAAGTTATAGAGATGACAAGTCTTGATGATGTGGTTGATAAGTGGGAAAAGTGGAGACTGGGTAAGGAGATGAAAGATGAGGTGAGACTAGAGAGGGATAGTACTCAGGATGCAAATTAGGATAAAGAATGGGTGCACTGGAGGAATATCCTGTTCTCTTGTACTCAACGTGAAATTGATTTTGCTGTAAAGGTCACTCCAATTTGTAGATACCTTTCCCTAAAAAGTAGCATCAAGTCAACCTTATCTAATTTCAGACTGCCGACCCTTCCCTTGTCTCTTTAGATGGTCTTCTGCTGTTCGCTGGATGGAATTATCAGACTTCTCTTACTCCTAGTGGTATCTCTTTTCTGTTCCAGCAACTTTCTTATTATTTCTGATTCTTACAGAGGATGGGACAATGCATGTGACACTGCAGAAGAGAGACAAAGGACACACATGGTCATCTCCAATAGTCGGGCAGGGTCTCCTAGATCCTTATTCAGTGGATCTTGAACAGAAGCGCCTTATGCTGCAGAGGTTCCAAGAAGAGGTAAGAACTGACTTCCGCATTTTATCATTTATTAGAGGTACCTAGGTTTGGTGCTGGATTTGTTATTATTTTAGTTAACATCTGCATGGCAATATCATCTTACATGCTTATGTTTTCAAAGATTTGATTATTTTTGAATAGAAAAGGTTTTCCGGAGCATAATTTTGATTCCTGAGCATTAAACTTTATAAAGAGATTTTGTTATTTTGATCAAATGGCTCCAGGGATGATATCCTTTTGCACTAGTACTAACTCCTTGTGGTATTTAACATATGTTATTGGTACAAAGAATTGCATCGTTTCCCCTTACATCATTACTCTGTGTCAAAAAGTTGGACTTGCATACATGCATAATACATTCATAGACATACATGCATCCAGATATACATACATGAATACACATTTATTTTTTCAAAAAGATCCATAAATGCACTTTGTATATACATATTGAGATTTACGATGACTGCAATCTATTTTTTTTTTTCAAATGACTAATTAATCTAGAAGCATTGCAGAGAATTCTATTATCCATGATCTAATCTAAATCTCGACAATCTATGACTTTATCCCAATGCTAAAACATTGGAAACAGTTTCATGTCTTTTTGCCTTTTGATTGGCATGATTATATTTTCCTCCTTACTATGCTGAACTAATTCTCATGCGTCAGCTTCTGTTCACACAATTTGTTTCGCTGATCGGAAATTTACTATATCTGGAGAAAGCAAAAGCTTGACAAGTAAGAGATCTACTTGCTTGTAAGGGTGATCTACTTGAGTGACTGAGAGAACTACATAGACAGAAATGATGGCTTAAGGGACCCATGCAGATGCAAAATACCAAAGAATCTGTTTGGCAGAAGCTGCAAGAATAGTTTGCATGCCTATCTAGTACAATTCCCTTTGTATATGCTTGAAAAATCAACGCCATTCATCAGGAATTCTCAAACACTCTAGCTTATGAAGCTTATAATTCATTGGACCTTTCAGTATTTGGTCAAGTATCCTTAAATCAAGTAATAGTGTGGCGTGATTATTATTCATTTATCTATTAGCTGTCTGGAAAACTCTTGTAAGATGATGGTTGCCATTGGCAGAGTACCATGAACCACAATAATGGTAGCGAACATTTTTCTTTTCACTTTTAAGGAACACCCATCAAAATTCAATTTTGTTTTCCTTGCTTCCAGTGCAATTCATGTTTGAACCAAATCATATACCAGTCATGCTCTTCCTAATTGTTGGTTGTTTCCTGACTAGACTATAAAAAACCCCACTCAGAATCCAATCCTGATTTTTCTTGAAAACCTCATGTTTGCATCATAGCTAATATAAGGAGGTCCATAGATAACATAGTTTTGCTGAGTTAAACTTTTTTTATTATTTGAGAATACTTGTGTTGGAGATTTTAGTGTAATGGCAAGTTAGAAATTTAGCTTCAAAATTTGTGGTTAAGGTGGACATGATCTCATGTCCTGTGTATTGCCTTGTAAATGCATCCTGAGGGAAATATCAAGCAAATTGTTTGTCTTCCAACAAACGGTACTGTTTCAATAAACAGTTAAAATGCAGCAAACTAAATCATCCTGGTAGAAAATTATTGCTGTTTGTCTTGTAAGTTCTCTTATATTTACGTCATAGCTGAATATAACCTGCTGAAGAAACTTCCTTGTCTACATTTATAAATATATTGAGGTCCTTGCATAACATGATTATGTCAAGATAAACTTGTAATTATTTATTTAGAGCACTAATTTGGAGCTTTTAGTATAACGTTGTTTTCAAATTTGGATTTTTAAACTTCTGCATTTGGTGGGTATGATCTCTTGTCCTGTTTATTACCTTATGAGCATGTATCATATGGAAAGCTTTAGGCAATTTTTTCCACTGTAAAAACAGACAGAATTAGCCATTTATATGATTAAAGAATTAGACTGATAGTATAACTTACAAGTTAACATTGAAGTTCTATATAGAATACTTGAAAATCTAGCCAGAAAACATGCAAAGGCGGAGCCAAGATTTTCCTCCTAGGGGAGCCTAACATATTTATTGTTAAAAATGAGAGATGGCCAGCATGTGTTTGGATAATTGACATAACTCCACTTATACAGTGAGAAAAGTATTTAAAAGATATTCTTTTGAGATGTATTTCAGATGGACAAGCTATTAAATTGACTACAATGAAGTTTCCATCCATTCCCTTAAAGAAATTGTCTACTTTGCCCATTCTATATATTGTTAAACCAATTTTCTTTGTTAAAAAAAAACAAGTTGAAGAGTATAGAAAATGCCTCCTTATGAAACTACACTAAATTCGATTCTAAGTTTGCAAGCTCTTTCCCTTTTCAACAACCTTTTTATTAATACATGTTTTTTTCCTTCAAAATAAGGCACATCAACTTTTGTATCAATTCCTCTTTCTTATCCTCTTCAGTTAATGGAAAGCTTATTGCTTTTCTCTCTTTTTATCAATTCCTGTTTTGTATCAATTCCTCTTCTGTTAGTGGAAAGCTTATTGCCTTTTCTTGTTTTGGTTTGCAGAATCCAGGATTTGACTTTTCTCAGGCTCAGTTCACGGGAACCTGCCCTGACCCCAGGACCTTCATGGGTGGGGTACGATCTGACTGAGAGGGCTGGACTTCTTAGCATTAGCTTGTGATCCTCAACCTTTCTTATAAATGTTATAGATTGTTGCACACATTTTAAGTTCATGGTTTCTGTAAAGTATTCCTGTATAAAGCCTTTGTGGCATCTGACTTCAAGAATCAACGGAGCTATTTATGACTTGTCAGACTCAATCTAGTGGAGACAGTTACTGTGACTTGTTTGAGTTATTTGTTTCTGAAGATTTTTCACTGTTTATAAAAAAAATAAAGATTGAGCAAGAACTTAGGCGCCCTTTGTTGAAGATCGATGATATTTGAATATAAGATGTCTGACATTATGTCATTTCATTTGACAGTTAACGATGTCTGTTTAGTTTGTGAACTTCTCGAGCTTGGTTTGTGTGGATGACTGTTAATGGTCTTTTCTGGAGTTGGTTTGTTTTGATCACTGGTTCCCTTGTAATTCTATCTTAAGAAGACAAGCCCAGATGCTGCATGGCAAATTAAGCCAACCAGCTGCAAGGGGAGTTGCTGCAGTTGAGGATAGTTGCACCCAAGTACAATATGAGTTTCTCTACCGGGAGTTGTGATTTCCTTTTGTTTCCTCTGCATTTGGCAATTGAGAGAAAGGAAATGCCAAGCTAGCAAGCTCTTTTTTTTCCAATCTATTAAATAATAATAAAAGAGGAGAGCAGCAACCTCCGATCGGAAAGCCTTGTGCAGGCTAGGTTTTTGGCAGTGTGCCTATTCTTCCATTTCAATCTTCATGGTGTAATACTATGATGACAACCTTGTACAAAGAGAGATTTCATGCTTGATGGCTGTAGTTATCAACCTTGAACAGAAATTTGTTCCACCAAAAAAAAAAAAAACAGAAATGGGTTTCCGTATGACCTGGAGCTGGTCTGAAGCTGTATCACTTCGCAAGAATCAAGATGATATGTGACCATATTTAGTAATAAAGCATACAATCTCCCATGGGTTTGAAAGAAGCTTTCAAAACTCCATGAATCAACGGAAATTTCAAAGCTACTCTTTTTTTCTTTTTGAGGAAATACTCTAAACACTGTTGAAATATTAAAATTCTACTGTGCCTTTGTGTTCATGTCCATATATAGCGTCATGAAACCGATTTCTTCTGAGAGCTTGATGGAGCGATGTGTATCCAATCAGGAGCTTAACTTGTTTTTACCTAGATTATTATTGCATATACATTGTATCTATTCTGTGGAGAGTCTGGAAACTTAAAAATTTCCATTCTTTCGGGGCTACCATGTTATGCTTGCAATAATATTCATGCAATTTTGCTTCATCAGTCTCCACAAGTCCCTTCTGTTATTCAAGCAAATATCGTTCGATCTGAGGGTCCAAGATTTGATAAATGGGCAGGGGTTTCTGCTTGGAAATCCTAGTGCTGGGTTCTCCCATTCTAGTACAGTCTTTAACCAAAACCATGATCCTCAAGTTCCACCCACACAATGCAATTCGTACTATAATAATGTATCAAAGCATCGTTCATTTCTTTCAATGTTTTCAGCATTTTCAGCCACATGTTGAGCCATCTCTTTCTCTCGTCTGATGTCCTAGATTTCCTTTCTTGAGAGAAATGTTAGGCCCAGAAACTCATATCCTTGGTGTCTACCTCCTTTTGTACCACGACTGTTGCTCACTTTCTCTGCTTCCAAACTAAATCATCAGTTGACATCTTCTGCAGGTTCTCTTCCTAGCTCCTCTTGGACTTTTGACGCTTCACCAAAGAACAATATTTATATTCTCCAATTCTATGCTCTTATCTAATTATGGCTGTTCAGCCTGTTTAACTACATGAAGTCTGATCCGTGCTATCTGACAGTCATGCAGCACCTTTAGAAAAAAAAGGAACATCCATGCATCTCTTGTTTTGCTCTTAATTATTCTATTTCTTCTGCTATACTCTCATCTTTTTATATCTTGGCAGAGAAATAAACGATCAATTTGGTTTATCTCTCAGCCACATAACCCTAAGTTTCAGTAGTTGGTGCCGAAGATGCTGCCTACAATGTACATGATGTTGTAGTAATCTGGACCTAACACTTTAACTTTCAACATTAATATTCAGTCTTATTTATGAGATTCGAAGATCGTCAGCTTTCTTCTATTATATGTTAATTATTTTTGGGCTTTAGCTGCCTAGCTGCCAGCCATCATGTCCATTTTCTACTATCCATTTACAGACCCAAGTGTTGATTTCAGAACCCTCAATGGTCCCATGCAAGTGATAATACCTTTAGGATTCATAAAGATATATGTCTTAGTGGCATAAAAAGCTTCTCTCTCAGATGCTCAGCTTTTTCTCTATTAGAAGAACCTTCATATGCAAGGTAAAACAGCATCTTCACCGTCTTTCTTTTCGCCTTAAGATAAGTCTGGCAGTTGGTCGAGACGCACATTAGCCAACTTTTGGGAAATACATTGCACTCTTTTGCAGCTAAATACCAAGATCTTCTCTAGCTTTCGCTATTAGTTTTCCCCCCTTCCTTCATGGTATCGAGCTTTCCATGGAGAGTAGAGATAGTTGGTGTATGTCTAATTAACAAAGATGAGTTGTTCATGAAACGCTTAAAAAATTTAAAGGGTATTTTACTTTTCTATTCTGAAAAGATTTTCTTTATAGAAAGGACTGTAAGGATATAAATCTTTGATGCCCTTTGACTTTTGGAATCCAAGCAATTTGAAAGTTTGTTGATTGGTGGGGTGGTTGAGCACATGATGTTCAGAATCATGGTCTTGAAGACAAGTTTGTGTAAAAGATCTAGAAGAACGTCTTCTTTTTATTGTTTTATGATTTTGGTTATGAAACTCATGTCTATACGACCATGATTCGTTCTCCGAGAAAAATAGGTGTAATTTGACTCATTGATGCTTTCTTATATGCAAAATGTCCATCCAAAAAAGTTATCTAACAGAAGCCACAATTATGAGATTCAAGCCATGCAATGAATTCTTGTTGCTTATGGTGAAATGTATGTCATGATGCCCCTATCATATATCGATGCTAGTCAAAACTCTTTGCAGGTCCCTCACACTCCACAGAAGTTTTCACCATAGTAGCTCATTTTTCCGGATTCTAGAGTTTATCCAGTGAAGTAGGGAGGCACAGCCAATCAACGAAAGAGCAAATATTGATATTAATACCATCATATTGCACATGGTGCAGTAAGGATGGACAATGAGGATTCGATGCCAAAACTACAATGATGAAGCATCTTTCGACTGTGTTGAGCAATATTTTGTTTTCTGATTTTATGGAATGTATTCATCCTATGCATATATGACCCATCCGTTTTATCAAAAAAAGAAAATCTTCCCATCCGAGGTTTAACCAAAACTAAAATATGGCTTGCGAATTCTGTAATAATGAGTAATAGATCCACTTGCCTTCTCTCATGCAAGTAATAGCTTCTTAGATGGCAGTGAGTTAAGAATATTTATTAGATCTGTCTGTTATATGCATGACTCCTAAACTTGGAGAGAACTTCGATGTGTAAGTAGTTTATTGAAGCTTGAAGCAGAGGCAGCCTAATGAAGCTGGATGAGAAGAGTAGACATAATCCCCCGAAAAACATGGTGTAGAATGCTGAGAATGCTGAGAGAATTCTATGTTTTTTCTTTTTTTTTTCCCTTAAGTGTGTGATGTTTTTTCTATATTCTGTATCAATGTTGAGGGTGAAATTACCATAACTCATATGTCATGTAGTGCATCGATGTTTTGCTGCAATTTATGTACATCTTGACTCAGACTTACAATTGATTTTTAATGATCAAAGTATTCTATAGTCTATACTATATCAAGCCAATGGTTGAATTGTGCTAATTTTGCCAGAGGTAAGCCTCGGAGGTGGACAGTTATCAATTTTCTAATTTATAAGACTAAGGAAATGCCCGTTCTCTGCTCATAAAGCACGGACCTCATGTAGACCTCGCAATTTTCTGTAAGTTTTTCCAAGAAAATAAAATCTAAAAGCTTATACCTTAGTGGTTGGTAATATTTGAACTCTAATATACTCTATAAGAATGACAGAATTCCTTGCAGAAAAAATTGTTACTTCTCCCCAATATGGTTATTTTCATTCATCACTTGACTGAGTTGAGAAGTAGGTGCAGTTCTTTGTCGGTCGGGCTCCACACCTTTTAAATACATCATGACCACACTCAAGACCTTTTAAATACATCATGACCACACTCAAGTCAAGGAGAGGAAAAAAAAGAAGAAAAAAATCTTGAGAAAATATTTTTTTCTTTGTATAGATATAATTTTTTAAAATTTGTTCAGGTGATTAAGCTGAAAATCTTATAAATTTTATGAGTTATGGGTTGGATCACTATAACTAATAAAATAATAGAGTTAAAAATTGGATTAGGTCTATATTTATAAATATCCAGTATTAGCTTTGGAGTGGGCCGATTCGAAATTCATAGGAAGAAAAAAAAAAAATCAGCTGAAATAAATCTAATTCTCAATCTTCCCAAAACAAAAAAAATCTATTGATCTAATTATTTCAACGTGCCAGAAATCTAGATATTTGACGAGCCCAATTCGAACTGTTTCTTTGGCTATTTACCAGGTACCTACGAAGTCCAGTACATGTCGAGCTTGTCTCCTAATGGGGACTAGGTTAGGTTTCGGTCACTCACCCTAGCTAGAAACCTGTCAATGTTTTGCTTGGACTTAGTGTATACCCCCACCCCCCCAGCCTGACCTAAGCCCCAGTCCAGGTTGACCTATATCTCAACGTGTGGAGCGTGTCGCAGGGACAACAAGACCCAACTTGTGGTCGGCCAGAGGAACCACGACAAGATGGCCTACCTTGACTTGGCCCACCAATAATTTAAAGGCCTTCTCAATGTAGGCATAAATTTTATATAGGTATAAATTTCCTTCTATTAATGATCTCTTTATTAACGACAAGAAGGCTCGCCTCTTAACGCCGTAGCCCATCTCTTCTCTCTACAGAGGGTGATGAGACTTGAGAGAGCCGCCGCCTCAGAGTAACCAATCATTCATCCCACCCTTATCTCAAATCCCACCGCCCAGGCGAAGAAAACGGACGTAACGAATGAATATGACAAGCAAAAAATAACACCAAAAGCCCCCTAGGCAACTCTACGCGGACTTCTCTGTGTATGCGTGGTTTCCAATCCATGGAATCCACCTCTTCTCATGGGCATCCACATGATCGAAGACAAGGGAGTAAACAATGACTAGAGAAAAGAACGGTGGCAATTGCGCCAAATAGAGGACAACGGCCACAGCCACGGCGCACCACTGCAATCTAGTTGAAGCAATCATGCTTTGAGAACAAGGAAAAGGAAAAGCCCGTGAGAGAGACGTAAGTAGCAGTTGGCCACAGTTGCTTTTGAAATAATATGAGAGGAAGAAGTGTCGTCCATACAATGAATCCTATGGGCTGGTGGAGCCACCTTTCCACCGAGTTCTACTTTGATTATTGCAATGTGGCAGTACAAAGAAGGCCCCAAAAGAGACTGAGCTTGAAGAGGATCATTCGATGAACGAGAGCAAATTAAAATAACGATGAGCCTCGCTATCTTGTGGCTTTTGACGCGCATGAGTGCATCCTTTTGGGCTTTGCGACGTAAAGATGCGTAGAAAGGGAGGGAAGCGTTGGTTCTACGCGCGCCCATGTCATGCAGCAATAGAAAATTGAGTACGTGGGGAGAAGATGAGCAAAGCGTTTTGGTTGGCAAAGCATCTAAAAAGAGAGTGCGGGCAAAAGGGTCGTGCGATCACAACCCCTGCTTTTGTTTCCCACGGAAAGGAATGACCCCTTGCTTGTCTAATCTAACTCAATCTCTTCGCTTTTCTTTAGGCCTTCCACACCATGTAACTTGGTGTCCGTTTTCCGTTTGGCCTTGGAAGAGATCAGGAGGAGAAGACAGTAAAATATGTGTGTGGCCATTGGAGTTGGTCGGCAATAATCGCCCTTGTGGTCGTCGCCCAACTGGTGCTGGTCCCAGACGTTTTTGATGCCAAGTCGTTGGCCGAGGGCCTGCGGGGTTCAGTCTATATATATATATCAAATACTTTTGATCCTAATGAGAGAATGGATTGGTAACTTGGTACTCCTATGGACAATAGAATTGCTTTATTACCACGTAATTATTAGAGCTAGCTTGAAGGATCATAATACCACCCTTTTGCCATCGATCATTACAATTACTAAAGGTTTCAGTTAAGCAGTGGGCCTACTTTCTTTCTAACACCAAGGAAAAACGAAAGAGTTTTAGTTTAGAAGTCGAGTTCATAGGACACGATACGTGATGCATGCATATTCCAACTCGAGTTAGGAAAAAAAAAAAAAGGCTCTCCTGATGTTCCTAATTGATTTAATTTACGTTCTCGACTTTATACTATGTGTTACGGGGGAACTTAGCCACCATGCCCCACGTGACCGGCACGCGCGCCCAGGAAGACTACGGCAGCCCCTTGATCCAGCAATCCGACCCCGAGTCGGACATCTTCAGCTCCGCAGCCCGACCCCGAGTCGGCTGCCCCTTGATCCAGCAATCCGACCCCGAGTCGGACATCTTCGGCTCCGCAGCCCGACCTCGAGTCGGCTGCCCCTTGATCCAGCAATCCGACCCCGAGTCAGACATCTTCGTCTCCGCAGCCCGACCCCGAGTCGGACATCTCTCGACAACGACAGGCTATTTCCCAGAGGCACGCCGCGGCCCTCTGCTCCACTACTCCCTGCAACGGTCGTATCCGGCGCTGCTCCACGATCCCCTGTAACAGCCGTACAAAGCGGAGCTCCACTACGCCCTGTCATGGCCGTACCCAGCGCTGCCCCACGACGCCCTGTAACGGCCATATCAGTGGCAGCTCCATCGTGCTACACGATGACCAACCCCCCAAAAGGGCCCCCCAGCCTGGTATATATGCGGCTGGGGGGAGAAGGGGGAGGGTAAGCAAGAACTTCCAGAGTATTCTCCTACTTGCTACTATTATCTTTCCTTCTTCTCCAATCTCCTCTGACTTGATCGTCGGAGGGCCCCCACTACCCCAGTGGTGGTGCGAGGCTTGCTTGCAGGTTTCCCGGTGGAAAGTGGAGTGCAATCAACACCAACCAAGGCAACCCAAACGGAACCCCGTTCACACCGCTGTGCCAATCGTTCTCGGTTTGGACCACCAGCAACAGTTGGCGCTAGAAGGAGGGCCCGAATCTCAGAGCGATCGTAATGGCACGGCGAGGTGGTCGTGGAGCTTCCAATGCCTCCGGCCGCGGGGCCTCTCGCGCCTCCGGCCGGGAGGCCGCTGCGTCTCCAACACATTCTCAGCAACACTCCACCGTTCCACCCCCCATTCAGATGGTCGAAGCCGCTCAGTTCGACCAGTTAGCCCAGCAGGTTCGCACCCTCGCGGAGGCAGTGCAGAACCTGCAGGGCGTGATGTCTCGGGCGCCGCAGCGGGCCCAGGAGCCGCTGCTCCCCGAGCGCTCACCTGTCCTCCTCAACCCGCGCTCCTTCCTCTCCCATGGGGAGGAGCGCCGGCGCGAGGAAGATTCTCGAGCACGGTCCATTCTGCCGGGACCTTCCCATCGGAGTTGCGCGGGGTACAAGAGGCGGGCCCGGGCGCGTTCCCAGACCCCCCAGTCCTCAAGGAACCCGCGCTCCAGTCGGTCCCCCTCTCGGTGCTTCTTGTCTCCCACCCATCGGTCGCGCTCCCTGGACCGGCGGGTGGACGATCTCCACCGACAACTCCAGGTCCTGAAGGGCCACTCCAAAGATCCCTTCGCCGACTTGGAGATCTCCTCCCAGCCGGCGCTTGCCTCGAGGATCCTGCGGACCCCGAATCCGCCGGGGTTTAAAATGCCGGCGATCGAGCCCTATGACGGGGCGGCGGACCCGCGGGATCACGTCGAGAGTTTCAGGACCCTTATGCTCCTCCACGGAGCATCAGATCCTCTCCTCTGCAAGGCCTTCCCGGCGACCCTCCGTGGCCCGGCAAGGGCGTGGTTCGCCGGCTTGGAGGCTAACTCAATCCAGTCCTTCGACCAGTTTACTCGCCTCTTCATCACCCATTTCGCCGTCAGTAGCCGGCGGCGACTGGTCTCCGACTCCCTCTTTGATGTCCGGCAAAACGAGGGAGAAAGCTTGCGGGATTATCTTACCTGCTTCAACAAGGCTACGCTGGAAGTCCGGAACCTGAGCCAGGAAGTGGCTCTTTCAGCCCTGAAGCGTGGCTTCCGAAAGGGCAGACTCACCTTCTCCCTGGAAAAACGCCTGCCGCGGAGCTTCCCGGAGCTGTTGTCCCGGGCGAACCAGTATGCGGACGTCGAGGAGGCGTCCGCCCACCGGAGCAAGGAGGCCGCCGAGATCCTTCCAAAGCTCGGGAAGAAAAGGCGAAAAGAGGCACGCCAGAGGAGGAGCCCGACGCCTCAACGTCGGCGCAGAAGCCTGTCGCCGGCGAGGAACCACGGCGCCCTACGCCCTCGTTCTCCGCCCCGACGTTTCAACCGGTACACTCCTCTCCTGACTCCCCGGGCCCAGATCCTCATGGAAATCAAGGGGCGGGAGGACCTCCCGGTCCCGAGACAGATGAAGAAGATTCCTGGGAGGAGGCCCTCTCGGGCGTACTGTGAGTACCACCGGGACCACGGCCACGACACCGAAGACTGCTTCCAGCTTCGGGACGAGATCGAGGCTCTCATCCGCCGAGGGCGTCTCGGTCGATATGTGAACGACCGACGTCCCCCCGCAGACCCGCGTCCGGCCAATCCGACCCCTCAGGAGCCTCGGGAGCAGAATCGACCCGTCGCGGGCGTGATACACACTATCACTGGGGGCTGCCCCCGGCCCGAGAGGAACGCAGGAGGCTCGACTGAAGCGTCAGGGGCAGCCGTCGCAAAGAGGCAGAGGGTCGGTAATGTAATCACTTTTTGTGATGAAGATGTAAAGGGGGTTCAGACCCCCCACGATGACGCCATGGTGATCTCCCTCACTATGGCAAACTATGATGTAAGGCGTGTTCTTGTGGATAGTGGAAGCTCAGCTGATATTTTGTTTTACGAGGCCTTCCAAAAGATGAGCTTGTCCAGACAATTGTTGCACAAAACATCCACCCCCCTCATAGGATTCACTGGTGACGCTATCTCGGCCGAAGGTGTCGTTGAGCTGCCTGTGACTGCGGGCGTTGCACCCGCAGAAGCCACGGTGCGGCTCGGGTTCTTGGTCGTCCGTGTTCCCTCGGCCTACAACGCTATCCTCGGACGACCCGGACTGAACGCCCTTCGCGCGGTGGTCTCTACGTACCACTTGCTCATGCGGTTCCTCACGGCGGCCGGGATTGGAGAGGTCCGAGGTGACCAACCGACCGCAAGGCAATGTTTCCTAGCAACTCTCAAAGGGAAGAAGCCCGTAGAAGCCTTAAGCGTCGAGTCCCTCGACGCCAGAGACGAGGTGGCCTTGCGGCACGGGGAGCCGGTCGAGGGTGTGATCGAAGTTCCCCTCGAGGAAGGTCGCCCGGACAGGACGATCCGGGTCGGCGCCAATCTCGACCTGGGAGCTCGGGCCCGGTTGGTGGAATTCCTCCGAGCCAATGTCGATGTGTTTGCCTGGTCGGCGGCCGATGTACCTGGGATCGACCTGGAGGTCATTTCTCACGCCCTCAACGTCGACCCGACCCACCGACCGGTAAAATAGAAGAAGAGACACTGTGCCCCGGATCGGATCCGAGTGGTCGACCAGGAGGTAGACAAACTCTTGGAGGCAGGATTCATAAGGGAGGTCAGCTACCCCGAATGACTGGCAAATGTCGTACTTGTCCGGAAGGCGAGCGGAAAGTGGAGGATGTGCGTCGACTATACCGACCTGAACAAGGCATGCCCCAAGGATAGCTTTCCGCTTCCGCGGATAGACCAACTGGTCGATGCGACTTCCGGATATCAGCTGCTGTCTTTCATGGACGCCTTCTCCGGCTACAACCAGATAATGATGGCTCCACAGGACGAGGAGAAAACTGCCTTTATAACAGACCGGGGGCTGTACTGTTATAAGGTAATGCCTTTCGGTCTGAAGAATGCTGGCGCCACTTACCAGCGCCTCGTCAACAAAATCTTCAAAGAGCAAATCGGCCGGAACATGGAGGTGTACGTGGACGATATGCTGGTGAAGAGCCGCCATGCAGACCAGCACATCGCGGATCTGGAGGAGACTTTCGCCACCTTGCGGAAGTTTCACATGAAGCTGAACCCAGCGAAGTGCGCCTTTGGCGCTTCGGCCGGGAGGTTCCTCGGTTTCATTGTCAACCAGCGGGGGATCGAAGCCAACCCGGACAAAATCAAGGCCATCCAAGATATGTCCCCTCCGACCAAAGTGAAGGAGGTTCAGGAGCTCGCTGGGAGGGTCGCCGCGCTCGGACGATTTGTGGCAAAATCGGCCGAACGCTGCCAACCTTTCTTCAAGGTGTTGAAACGCCCGAAAGACTTCCTCTGGACGGCCGAATGTCAAGCAGCATTCGACCAGCTCAAGGAATACTTGGCGTCTCCTCCTCTGCTGTCCAAGCCGCAAGAAGGGGAGATGCTCTACCTCTATCTGGCGGTCTCCCCAACCGCAGTCAGTGCGGTACTGGTTCGGGAAGAGGCAAAGCTCCAGAAGCCTGTGTACTACATCAGCCGGGTCCTACGGGATGCCGAGACGCGGTACACGAAGGCTGAAAAGATCGCCTTCGCGCTGCTGACCGCGACCAGGAGGCTTCGCCCCTATTTCCAGGCCCATTCTGTCACCCTCTTGACCGATCAACCGCTACGGCAGATCCTCAGCAATCCAGAGAATGCGGGACGGCTGGTGAAGTGGGCAGTAGAACTTGGTGAGTTCGACATCCGCTACCAGCTCCGACCCGCCATCAAGGCCCAGGCGCTCGCGGATTTCCTCGCCGAGTGCACGGTGCAGGAGGCGGAACCTAGGTCGCCGGAAACACCCAGCCTCGACCTCCCGATTTGGACGCTTCACATCGATGGGTCGTCGAACCCCGAAGGTGGAGGGGCCGGGCTGGTCCTTACCAGTCCAGATGGAGTGATAGCCGAGTATGCCTTGAGGTTCGAATTTCCAGTGACCAACAACGAGGCGGAGTACGAGGCCCTAGTCACGGGACTCAAACTCACCAAGGAGCTCGGCATCCGGCGCCTGAAGGTCTTCACCGACTCCCAGCTGGTGGTCGGGCAGGTCCGTGGGGAGTTCAAAGCCCGAAACCCGACCATGCAGAATTACGTCCGGAAGGTGCAAGCACTCATTTCCGACCTCGGCAGTGTCGACATCCAGCAGGTCCCAAGAAGTGAAAATGCCAGGGCCGACAGGTTGTCCCGCTTAGTGAGCGCAGACGCACACAACTTGTCGAGGGCGATCTACCTGGAGACCCTGGATGCCCCGAGCATCGGCGAGGCTGGAGCGGTGATGGCGATTGATCCGGAGCCGTCTTGGATGGACCCGCTTGTCGCCTACCTCGCCGAAGGAATCCTCCCTGAAGACGAAGATCAAGCTCGGCGACTTGTTATGAAGTCCGCCCACTACGTACTCTATGAAGGGAGGCTGTATCGGACCTCGTTCACCGCCCCCCTCTTAAAGTGCCTCCGCCCCTCGGAAGCGACCTACGTCCTCGGCGAAGTCCACGAAGGCGTTTGCGGATCACACTTGGGGGCTAGGTCCTTGGCGCACAAGATCATGAGGCAAGGCTATTATTGGCCTACCTTGTTGGAGGACTCAAAGGATCATGTACGGAAATGCGACGCCTGCCAGCGCCACGCCAACGTCCAGAGAGTCCCTTCTGTCCCCTTGGCGCCAATCACTGCACCCTGGCCCTTCGCCCAGTGGGGAATGGATATCCTCGGACCATTCCCCGTCGCTTCAGCTCAGCGGAAATTTTTGATTATTGCAATCGACTACTTCACCAAGTGGGTGGAGGCAGAGCCGCTGGCCACTATCACGGAGGCGCAAGTCCGGAAGTTCGTGAAGAAGAACATCATTGTCCGATTTGGGGTACCTCGGGTCCTCATCTCGGATAATGGTCGACAGTTCGACAACAAGCATTTCCGTGACTTCTGCGAGGAGTTTGGGATCGAGCATCGGTTCACATCTGTGTCGCATCCCCAAACCAACGGCGAGGCCGAGGTCACAAATCGGACAATCCTCCAAGGAATCAAAGCGCGAATCGGTCGGACGGGGCAAGCTTGGGTCGAAGAACTTGAGAACGTCCTTTGGGCGTATCGGACCACACATCGGACCCCTACCGGGGAGACGCCTTTCAACCTAACCTATGGCACGGAAGCCGTTGTCCCCGTGGAGCTCGGACTCCCCTCACCTCGGGTGGCCGCGCACCGACCCGAGGCCAATTCGGAGCAACTCCGAGGGAACCTGGATCTCTTGGAAGAAGCAAGGAAAATGGCGCAGGTTCGGATGGCGATGTATCAGCGGAGGGTGGCCCGATATTACAACTCCAAGGTCCGACCGAAGCTTTTCAGAATCGGAGATCTGGTGCTAAGGCGAGCTAAAGCATCTCAACCTGCGGAAGGTGGGAAGCTAGCGCCAAATTGGGAAGGCCCGTATAGGGTTCGCTGGGTAAACCGACCTGGCTCCTACCAGTTGAAGGCCCTAGATGGTCGAGAAATTCCAAGGAGCTGGAATTCCGCTAACCTGCGGATGTATTACCAGTAGAACGACAATGTCAGAAAGACAGTTCAAAAATGTATAACACTTTTCATTTCAATAATTTCTGGTTACAATGGCGTGCTCGTGTGATTACAAGGAATTCCCAGAGGGGAATTAGGGCGTAAAGAAAGTAAAGAAGAGGTGGAGACTCCGAGGAGCTGAAGATCTGGGATCCCGAAACCTCCATCCGAAGCGGCTGCAATCCCGCCGGAAGTGGGTGCTTCCAACCGGAGGCGCCATCAGCGTCTCACGAAAGAAGACGAAGAGCCGGCGCGGATGAAGAAGAACTGGACGAAGGAGAAGTCCACACTGCTCCTACCCAGAGGCGCCATCCACGCCTCACGAAAAAGACGAGGAGCCGCCGCAGACGAAGCTCCCGCTGCCTCCAGGGGAACGCCACCTCCAAGGGATATTCCGGTCCTCCCCAGTGTTAGGGGAGAGAAGGAATACATGGGAGAAGAGCATATGGAGGCGCGGTCCCGGATCAAGCGCCTGGTGCGGAGCTCAATCGGGAGGCCGAACTTCAAGGAGGGGAGACGTGATCCCGGATGAAACGCCTAGAGCGGAGTTCCGCCGGGGAGAACCTCCTTGTTGATCCCAGATGAAACGGCTAGTTGGCGGAAGTCGCGAAGGGCGCGTCTCCCGTTCCTTCGGTAGAGGTCTCTCAACCATGCGCCGGAGAGGAGGCCCACGATCCATGGCAACCTGAACAGCTCCGGCTTGGCAGGCTCCATCGCACCTGCACCTATATTTATAGCCAAACTGCGGCCCCCCGGTCGTTCCGCTGTGGGTGGCTCCAATAAATGCGGGCGCATTGAATCCGGAGCCGATCCGGCTCTCGAGGCGTATCTTCCCACGATTTCCTAAGCGTTATTCTCCTTAATCGCATTCTTTGTGCAGGACACTCCGGGTGGCCTGTACCCCTAGGTCCACATATCTCCGCTCGCGCCCAGGCCGCATCCGCCTCGAAGAACGCGCGTATCGCGGCCGCTTAACTGACACTCCTCGCAAGCAGCAACTGGCGATCCAATTTCTCAGGTAACGCCTCAATTAGCATTTAATGCCCATCTGGTGTTCCCCAGGCGACGCTTGGAGAGGAGGAGAAACACGATCGCAGCTGGCCACGGAGAAATCCCGTCGGGCGGCAAGCGCCAGGCGCACGACCAGCGAACGGAATTTCCCGAGGCTCGGCCCTCGGATGCCAGGCTAACCCGATGATCATCCCGGGAGCAGACTAGCCTGAAGCCCCGACCGGTCGCCTCGGCTTGCGCCAGCCTTGGCCGACCAACGAGCGGAATTTCCCGAGGCTCGGCCCTCGGATGCCAGGCTAACCCGATGATCATCCCGGGAGCAGACTAGCCTGAAGCCCCGACCGGTCGCCTCGGCTTGCGCCAGCCTTGGCCGACCAACGAGCGGAATTTCCCGAGGCTCGGCCCTCGGATGCCAGGCTAACCCGATGATCATCCCGGGAGCAGACTAGCCTGAAGCCCCGATCGGTCGCCTCGGCTTGCGCCAGCCTTGGCCGACCAACGAGCGGAATTTCCCGAGGCTCGGCCCTCGGATGCCAGGCTAACCCGATGATCATCTCGGGAGCAGACTAGCCTGAAGCCCCGACCGGTCGCCTCGGCTTGCGCCAGCCTTGGCCGACCAACGAGCGGAATTTTCCGAGGCTCGGCCCTCGGATGCCAGGCTAACCCGATGGTCATCCCGGGAGCAGACTAGCCTGAAGCCCCGACCGGTCGCCTCGGCTTGCGCCAGCCTTGGCCGACCAACGAGCGGAATCTCCCGAGGCACGGCCCTCGGATGCCAGGCTAACCCGATGATCGTCCCGGGAGCAGACTAGCCTGAAGCCCCGACCGGTCGCCTCGGCTTGCGCCAGCCTTGGCCGATCAACGAGCGGAAGTTCCTGAGGCCTAACCCTCGGATGCCTGGCTTAGCGCCGGAAGAAGTTCCTGAGGCCTAACCCTCGGATGCCTGGCTTAGCGCCGGAAGAAGTTCCTGAGGCCTAACCCTCGGATGCCTGGCTTAGCGCCGGAAGAAGTTCCTGAGGCCTAACCCTCGGATGCCTGGCTTAGCGCCGGAAGAAGTTCCTGAGGCCTAACCCTCGGATGCCTGGCTTAAAAAGAATTTCAAGAGTCGGGAGTCAGCGAGACGCTACCAAGAGTTAAAAAGAAGGACGAAAGTGAAATGAAGAAACTCTATTTGCATTAACTTTCATTGTTTCAGGGCCGAGACCCATACAACTTGGCAAAACGCCAACACACAAAGAAAAGAACGAAAATACAGAAGGTCAGCTTGGAGGAACCCCCGGGTCGGGAACGCCGGCCACGTCCGCAGGGGGTAGGGAGACGGTTGGAGAAGCAGCAGGCAATTGCGCCGGAGGGGAGTCGAGAAGGGAGATCCCACTCAGGTCAATTTCGGGGTACTTAGCCGACACCCTTGCCAGGCCTTCCTCGAAGCCTAAGACAAAGGAGTCGGACCCCACGTCCGACATGTCACGGACGAACTCGTCAGACTGACGATAGGCCTGTACCGCCTCCGACATATCACGGGTGAACTCGGCGGACTGACGATAAGCCTGTACCGCCTGACGCCCGATCTCCGCACTCTTCTCGGCCAGCGCCGCCTCTGCCCGCTCCATAATCTGAGCCTTCGCCTCCAAGACCTTCGCCACAATCCGGTCGTCCGCCTCGGAGGAGATCCTCAGCAGATCAGCCTGAGCCTCCTTGTGTTTCGCCTCGGCAGCAATGCGAGCAGCCTCAGCCTCCTCCAGGCGCGACTGAAGCTCCTGGTCGTTTGCGCGGGACTTCTCCAAGGCCGACTCCAATTCGCCCAGCTTGGCTTCAAGAGACCGAGTTCGGTTGCGGGCGTTGTCGGCTGACCGCTGGGCCTTCTCCCACCTCTCCCGGTAGTCGGCAGCCTTCCGGGACTGCTTCTCGGCCCGCTCCTCCACCTTCTTGATCTCGCCCTCGAGACCCGAGGCAACCTTGAGTTGCTCCTGAGCCTCCAACAGTTGCTTCTCGAGGGTGACGAAGCCGAGTGCCCGCTCTTCGGCCACCTGGAGCCTCATCTCGAGGTCCCTGGTCGTCCTCCCCGCCGCAGCCTGACCTCCCTCCTCTACTGCCTTCAGTTGGCTCTCGGCCCTCGCCAGAAGCCTCGCCTGTTCCTCGTAGCACTCCTCCAGGCGGATCATGTACTGGGCGAGCTAAGAGATAGGAAAAACGAGGGCGTCAGGCGGGGATCAACAGAGCCTATAAATGATGAAAGCGACCAAAAGAACACTCACCGACATGAGACAGACGCAGCTGGCAGCCCCAACGTCAGGGACCCTCATCTCCCGGACCTGCCTGCGGTCCTTCTCCAGCAGTACCGTCTCGATGAGGCTTCGGGCGCCGGCGAAAGTGAAAGCCGACCCCGACTTCTCCCCGGAGTCGGACGGTGGTTCCGCAGCCTTACCCTTACCCATCGCTTGGGGAAGAGTCATGCTGACCATGCTTGGGGCGGGGACCGCCCCTGGAATTGACAAGGTCCCGCTCGGCCGGGGCCTCGGCGCGTCCCTCCTCGTATCATCCGGAGCCGACCGAGTCAAAGGCTGGGCTGGGGACCGATCACGTCCGACCCGTCCATCTCGGCCGCGCCCGGGTGATGCCTCCGGAGAAACGGTAGTCTCGGCATCGAAGGGCTGATACAGCGTCAACTCCCGGTCCGCGCCCGCGGCGTCCCCCTGATCGGTGGGTCCGGACCCGTCTGTCGGCGTCGGAGTCGCCTGCCGGCGGGACTTCTTCGCCGGCGGGGCCCCCGCTCGGAGGAGCTCGTTTCTTCCTCCGGACTGCTTCCAGTAGGGACGTCCTACCCACAGCCGTTGCCTTGTCCGACCGCATGACGTCGTCGATCTCTGCAAAAAGGACGAGGTGGTCGGAGGTTGAGAAACTGAAGGAAAGAACGAGACGAAAGAGGAGAAAAGAGCTAAAAAAGAAATGGTGGCGGGCTCACGGTCAGTGGGGACCGAGCTCAGACCAACGTTCACCAAGGTATCCTCGGAAATAAGACAAGCCACCGAGGGGAGCCGGCCCTCGGCAACCAACCCCTTCAAGACGGCGACGCCATCGGATTCCTCCCTCGACAACCTCGATAGGCCAATCGGGGACTTCATCGGCGTCTCCCAGGTTGCCCTGATTCCCCAAGAGGGATCTACGTCAATGAAAAAGAAACGCTCCTTCCAGCCGTGAATGGAGGAAGGAGCCTCCTTGACGAGGCCGCACCCTCGCCGCGCCGCAAAGCACCACCACCCTTTGTCCTGGGGGTGGCCGCTCAGGCCGTAGCATTCCCAAAAGACATTCAGGGTGGCGGGAACCTCGTGCATGCGGCAGAGAACCTGGAAGGCCGTCAGGGCGCGCCATGAGTTCGGCACCAGTTGCGTCGGCGCCACTCTTAAACCCCGAAGCACCTGCACAACTAAGTCCGAGGGGGGAAAGCGAAACCCAGCCTGAAGAATGCCCTCATTGATGGCGACCTTCCCTGGAGGAGGATGGGACATCCTCTCCTCAGGCCCCGGGAGCGTAACATTGCAGGCCTCGGGAAGGTGGTATCGAGCCACGAACCTATCTAGGTCTTCAGCGACCAGCTCCGTCTTAATGCGGTCTGCTCTCACTTCGCCCATCCCTAATGGCCAGTGAATCTACGGTCAGGACGGGGTCAAGAAGGGGGAAAGGACCGGAACGACTGGAGTACCCTAATACAAAAGGAGAAAGCATGGAGAGCCTTAAATTGAAGAATGGGGCAACTCACCGGAAGAAAAGGAAGAACGGCTCCGAGAGCGTCAAAGGAGGAGCAAGCGAACAGTCCGACGGCAATGGCGGCAGCGCAAAGGAGAAACTCGAAGATGTCTGTAAAGAGAAAGGCGAACGGAGGAGGGCCCCCGGTTAAATAGGCGGAAAGGTGGGTGACGCCTCGGTGACGCCAGAGGACGTCTGGCTGCCGAAGGGTCGCTCGCGCCCCAAAGGCGAATCGACACCATTAAGGAGGGATGTCCGCCGAAATCCTCAGACTGCCAGGTCAGCAACAACCGCCGTACGCCATAAAGAAGGCGGGGAGCTCGAAGCGCGCGCGCCTCTCCGAGGGATGGCGGCAATCTCGAAGCATCACTCCCTTCACCCGTTCCCCTTCTGGTTTCAGGCTCGGAAGTGGGGGGCTACTGTTACGGGGGAACTTAGCCACCATGCCCCACGTGACCGGCACGCGCGCCCAGGAAGACTACGGCAGCCCCTTGATCCAGCAATCCGACCCCGAGTCGGACATCTTCAGCTCCGCAGCCCGACCCCGAGTCGGCTGCCCCTTGATCCAGCAATCCGACCCCGAGTCGGACATCTTCGGCTCCGCAGCCCGACCCCGAGTCGGCTGCCCCTTGATCCAGCAATCCGACCCCGAGTCGGACATCTTCGTCTCCGCAGCCCGACCCCGAGTCGGACATCTCTCGACAACGACAGGCTATTTTCCAGAGGCACGCCGCGGCCCTCTGCTCCACTACTCCCTGCAACGGTCGTATCCGGCGCTGCTCCACGATCCCCTGTAACAGCCGTACAAAGCGGAGCTCCACTACGCCCTGTCATGGCCGTACCCAGCGCTGCCCCACGACGCCCTGTAACGGCCATGTCAGTGGCAGCTCCATCGTGCTACACGATGACCAACCCCCCAAAAGGGCCCCCCAGCCTGGTATATATGCGGCTGGGGGGAGAAGGGGGAGGGTAAGCAAGAACTTCCAGAGCATTCTCCTACTTGCTACTATTATCTTTCCTTCTTCTCCAATCTCCTCTGACTTGATCGTCGGAGGGCCCCCACTACCCCAGTGGTGGTGCGAGGCTTGCTTGCAGGTTTTCCGGTGGAAAGTGGAGTGCAATCAACACCAACCAAGGCAACCCAAATGGAACCCCGTTCACACCGCTGTGCCAATCGTTCTCGGTTTGGACCACCAGCAACACTATGAATTATTGTGCATGCCAACTCTCGTCGAATATAAATCCTGTCATCGTTATTATGCATGTTTGTGACTCCAATATTGATTAGTTTCTAACTTGACGTCTAAGAATAGCATGCATGTAGCGATTCGAACTTTCATTAGGACCAAGAAGTGGACCATATAAAAAAATGAAAAAAAGAGGCATATACACTAAAAGATAGAAACATTACCAAGCATGACAAAATAATGTCACGGTGCGTAACAAGGTTCCAGAGGAGTCCATGATAAAATAATTGGTAACTATAAGAAACCATTTGGATGGACATAAGATAACTCATTTTAGGTATGGCTCGCACATTGGCAACCTATATACAATAACTCTGGTCATAATTAATAATGAACAAGTGAATAAATGAAGGGATTGATAGCAAAGCATTTTTATATCAACCCATTCATGTCTTTAGTGACTTTTAGATTTATACATAATTAATAACCACATGAATATTAACTTTTCTCAAGCTATAGGACTATGGCCCAACCCTAGTCTCCCAACTCCTAGGTCACCCTTTTTGGGTGGTGATTTAAGCACCCAATGCACATTTAGCTTGTTTAAAAGGCTGGATTTAAGATCGGAGTAATTAGAGATCTAGACACCTTTACCTTTTTTTACTATTATTCTTTGATTGAAAGAGTTAGGAAAGACCTAGATTTTGTGCAGATCCAGACACTTTTAACCTTGCGAACTGTGAGAAAGTAGGAAAGGCCCTGCCCAAAGGCTGGTTCGTCGTCTAGGTGGCCCGTGGCCCCGTCCATCAGCTTTTGTAGTTGGGAATGGGACCGAATCCCACACTTCAAGGAGAGGCTTCCCTGCGACGAAAGCTTTACCCCACGCGTTTATCCCTCCCCGCTCTCTCTTGTCCTCTGGTAATGAAAAGTTGGAACAAAAATTATATGGGCGGTGCTATAGAATACCTTATAAAATCAGACTTTTATTTTATCATATTTTTTTTAGCACCTATTTTAAAAATAAAATAAACTAGGACTCCTACGACTAATTACAAAGTCCATCAACCTAGTAACTTAAAAAAAAATAAATACAAAATGATTAATTGCTTGTCATGATTTATATAGTATGTACTGATAAAAAGCATGTTCTGAAAACTATGTATCGATGTACCTGACAGTATGTATTAGAAAGTTGATGAGTGTGTATCACTAGTCATATAGTGTGTATTGGTAAATATAATATTCTAAAAATTGTGTATTAATTTACTTGAAAGTGTGTATTGGGTTGCCAGATGATTAATTTGCTAAGTGTATATTATCTGTCGTGTACTATGTACTGATGAATATCATGTTCTACAAATTATGTATCAATTTATCTAAATATATGTATTAATTTATTAAATAATTAATTTATTTGGTGTATATTGTTTGGTCATATATACTGTAATTTCTTTTTAATTATATAATTAACAATTTCATTAGTAAAAAAATATAATTTTTTATTTTTTAAATATGCACTAAAAAATGATAAAATAGGATTATTTTTTTTTTTTTGGTTGGTTCTCTGCGGTGTCCCTTCGAAAAGTTGTTTAATCATTGACACTTTCCACGGGAGAACCCTCCTCGGGAAGGGCTACATAAGAAGTTGAATCCAAAGCATCAGTCGCTCAGAAGCTTGGTTGGCCTCCGGAGGAACGTTGGATTCTGGTCCAATACCGGCCTTCTCGAAGGGCCAACGTTGCCTTCGTGGTTCTCCTTTAAGCATCTCTTTTTATTAGGCTGAGGTGACTTAAAGGCAAGCATGCAGCACCGCCTCGCAAGCGCGAGGATGACTTCGGTGGGAAGAGGGTGATGGAGATGCTGCACTTTTCGTCCCATTCAGTGATTATTCCTTGTTACAAGCTTTTCTTCGATTTTTTCAAAGAACTATTGGTGCTTTAAACTTGGTATATGCGATGAAGATATGAGAAGCCTGTAGAAGAATCGTTAAATATTCAAAAATAAGAGTTTTGCTTTGATACATAATTTTATTTTTTTTAGTATTTTTCTTGAGAAGTTTTGCTTTGGAAAGCAATCTTAAGCTCTCAAAATGCATATTGCATTACAAGAATGGCATTACCAGCTACCAAACACTTGCGCTAATCTCAAACACAAGAAGTCATGACCCGAGGCATCCTGACCTTTATTAATTCTGCCATTCTGTAGTCCCTTGCCAATTTCATGAGGAACAGAGTTAGATGGATCAATACTTTTTTGATTTGATTGGAAAGAAGAAAGAATTCTTTTAACCCACTTAAATCAAATTTTTTTAAAAAATTAAAAAAATATAGAAAAAGGATGAAAGTAGATTTTAAGTCTCCTTTTGCTTCCGCGGATCATTGAAAAACTGAGGTACATAGTTTTTATTTATAATAATGTGGTGCAAAATTCTGATTAGATTTTTTTCTTAGTTCAAATAGAACTAGTTTTCTGAAAATAGGCATGATTAGCAAAAATAAATATGAAAAGCTAAAATTTTTAAAAAAGTAGATTCCAATTCGTATATTATATTTATTTTATGTCGTTCTATCTGATTCTTTTTAGATTGAGAGATAGGTCAAATCATTTTTTTTTTCAAGAAGAAAACTTCCAATCTTACCATCTATTTTAGAGTCTAAATAATAAGATTTGGACCTCTTCCAAAAAAAAAAAAAAAAAAAAAAAACCCCATTGTTTAAACGTCACATCGCATGGGGGACAATAATCCTACCCCACAGTTAAAGGACCGGATCCAGTGGACCAGTCCAGTGGTAAGTATTCAAGATCAAATAAGAGGTGCCTGCTATCAACCGTACATGCAATAATTTCTCGTTTTAAATTCACATTGTGCTGAGGACAATTTCGGAACCACACCCCCGCTGAAATAAAGGCTGTGGCCCTACAAGCCCCGTCGAAGTCCCATTTCAAATCTATCTACTACCACACTGGGATCCAAGAATTGAGGGCCCTCCAGTTTGCCATCCTGAAACTGATGATATCTGAGCCGTCAGATGCATGATGATCCATTGTCACGATCTACGTGATCGTGGGATCAATTAATTTGATGTAAATGATCGTTACGTCCATGAGACTCACCATTCCGTTCTGTCGACTGCTCATCTGAGCCAACAGTGATTGGAACAGTAGAGGTTGCACGTCATCAGAAGCAGCTCGTCTGACCCGCTGAAGTTCCCGACAGTCAGAAAGAATGAAACTAAAAGCAGCATGCAATGTATTGATGGTTAAAGCAAACACAATTTTTTATCAAAAGAAGCAAACACGCTGTCGCAATCCAAAAGGCCTTCAGAATAAGAGTGTTGAAATTAGGACTTCAAACAGAGAAAGAAACAAGCTTAAGAAAAAAAAAAGTCAAAGAAATATGGCATATCAAGCTAAATATGGATCCTACAGTGACATCTGTACGAATCTAGTACCGAGACAGTGAACCTTAGGTGAAATTTTTTTGTCTATGTTCCCCAAAGAATTCTTTGTATATCATCCTAATTCCAATTAAGTAATGGAAGTTGCACCTTCAATTTCACCTGACATGGTGTTTCTACTTTTTAATCTCCTAGAATTGATTTAAAACTGAACGAGAAAGCAGCTTCTGAACTACTGAAGGAAGAGACATAAAAACTAAAGAGATGGATGGCCAATTAAAGGACACTAGATCATGAAAGCAAAATTGAAATATTAAGTCTAACGTGGAAAGGACAGGGACCATGTGATAGATCAAGAGGGAAAGCATTACTATAAACCTCTGAATCATAATAGAAAAGCTTTGTCTGGTGTTTGAGTCCTTCGCATCATGAGTCAATATGGATGCTAGCCAGATCACACCCATCAATCCTGAAATGGAAGCATGAGTTTGGGACCCGCCGATTGGTGGCCACTCGCTCCCAACGACGATTCTTTTATTTGATTTACTGCATTGACCATGCAGTGGAGGCTTCAAAGAAGAACATTCATGCTGGATTGCTCAACCAAGTTCAATGTACAACAGAACTGGCTAATAAACATAACAGAAAACCTACAGATCGAACGAGGAAACAAAGACCCATGTCTTCTTTATCCAAAAAGGCTGACCTAAACTATAAGAAGATTTGATGAGTGATTCATGCAAAAGTAGTCCCTGAGAGTAAGATTTGCCATACCAGTACCAGACTCCATACCGGTGCTACACTAGTATAATGTTGGTATGGTACAAAATTTTTTGACATACCAAAAATTGGTACGCCGTCCATAATGGTACCGAACCGGTACAGTACCGATATATCTAATACCGTTTGGCTCGGTACGACCATACCTGAGAGGGATGGATGGATTTGATTTTCTAATGACCAGCTGATCTAGTGTAGCATTCGCCGAAAGGGACAAATAAAGACTGTTAACTTCTGCACTTAAATCAGCCAACTTCTGTAATTATTCTTAGGCATTTCTGGATTTTTTTTTTTTCAGGTATCTAACTTGAAGGAACAAAAGCGAACCATGGATAACAAGGGTTTCACACTTTTGAGCCGGAGGCGTATCTACAAAAAGATGGACAAAAACATGGCTGATCTTCCGAGGCATTTGAATTAATTTATCACGAGATTATTACCAAGGTGGTTTCTAATTTAGACGGACCCTGGAAAGATTAAGCATCAAATGTGGGATCAACTCAACTGAACATGCGGGAATTGATCAAAATATTTAATAGTTAGACTTGTTCCTAGCATAGCCAAGTCTATTTCAACCATAAAACCCCATAAGGATGATGATGCTTTCTATTATCAGAGCTCTCCATGCATCATGCAACATATACATGCTAGAAAAAAACATAAATCTTACAAAAACAGTACTGGTCAGACTCCAGACTATGTCCAGTGATTTTTTTTTGTTTATCCACCAGGTGCTGTGTATTAATCTGAAGATCAGAATTTGAAAAAAAATCAAATTAGTTGATTGTACAAGAAATATTGGCAGCTTTCTGAAGATGGGTGTAATTACCTGCAACACACACAATTGCATTAATGTCTGTGTTCCAAGACAGACCTGCTTGGAGAAACATTCCCCAAGAAGCACATGACTCGAAATAATTTTGCATGGAACAGCAAGGGTCCCATCCTGTTCTAGGTCAGGATGTTTCAAGGTGGTCATGGAAAGAATGACAGAACATGGACAAACTGAACGCCTACTTTGTGAACATTCATCTCAAGGTGTCGGAGTAACAAGATTCTTGAGGGCCATAGTTCCAACCAGTTCATATCAGAATAGCAGAAAGAACAAACTTACTATAAGAAATGATGAGCCAAATCGAGGCAATCTTTCAACAATGTAAGCACATTCTTCAGGTAAAGCAAATGTAGTAGCACAAAACAGTACTCCTTTTCTTTGAGGAAATAAAAGCATAAAAACCTGCTTTCTCATATTGGTAAAAAGGGTGCTTTCCATTTACAACATCAAGAATAAGCTTCAATTGCAGGATAACAAAGCACTGAAACAAGAAGGGAGAAGCATATAATATGCATACATACAAATATATAGATGAACTTGGTTGCATCTTTAACTACAAAATACTAATGTTAAGAGGTTTAGACGTGGCTTTTATGATTTAGCCGCCACCATTTATTCCCATGGAGGGCTGACATCCATTACCATGAAGGTACTATTTTCTGTATACTTCTCAAACTTCAGCCCCAAGCCATCTCAACTCATTTGCCACAACTTCTGGATAACAACTCCATGCCCCTTATACTACCAGTGTCTTTTCAGATATTCCTTGCATATGATAACTACCTGTACTTATATCTATCGGCGCTAAATTCTTAAATTTTCCCCTGAATTCAATTGTACGGATTTCTAAACCTTCTCATCGCATGGCCACCCCAATCATTCTCATCAATGCAAATGCTTATCTGTGTCCAAAGCCCATTATTTTCCATAGTTCAACACTATAAACCTTAGTATTGACCTTAATTTGTTACCCGGCATCTCAAAAGATGGTGGTGACTGCATTGCCCCAAAGAACGAATTTTCCACTTCGCCCACTATTCACCAGTCTTCTTTTATCTCTCTTTGTATCTGTGCATAATTAGTCCACAATGATCAAAGCTAGGATGCATAGGAAGAAATTCTTAAGCATTAGAAGAAGAAACAATGCACACTTTCACCTTAGTCCATGCATTATAGGCTGCCATCCAATCACATGTAACCTGCTCCCTTCTGAATCTGCTATATCATACTGTCCACGGTGCATAACTACAAAAATATTTAGTTGCTCCCTTCGGAAACCTTTTCAAATCTAGTGAGGTTTACAAATATAGCAGCATCCATATGATAGTTTCACTAATGACAGGACTCCCCTGAATTTCAATGAGCCAACTGCTAAACTCTCTCCAACATTTTGGCAGACATATGTTAGCGGTTGGAGCTGCTGCAAACATGTATGACCTATGTTTCCAGATCATTTGTTTTAATCTTAGTTACCAACCTGACTCATAGTTGTTGGTATTGACATAACATTTTGGGCAAGGATCCGTACTTAAAAATATTAGAATATGCAACAGCTGAGCCCTGCACCTGAGACATTTCACCTAGCCCGTGCTATATAAACTGCTACAGATCGCATGGAACCTGCTTCCTTCAAAATCTTGTCATTCTTAAGTTATAATTGCTGCCCCAGTCGCATTAACTCACTCCCTTCCGAATATGTTTTTTAAGACTTGCAAGACCTAAGTGCAATAAGGTAGCAGTATCCATTTGGTAGCTTCATCACTAGGCTGAGAGTGGGAGCATATCCAAATTTGGATTCGACTGGATCAAATTTCAGATAAAAAAAAAATCTGTACCCGATCAGATTTGATTATGGATCAGATATCAAGACAAAATTTTTCAGATATGGACATGGATATAGATTCTAACTTTTCATACCAAGGTTTGCCGCACTAGCCCATACCGTCCGGTACGGGGCATACCGTACCATATCGGAAGAAAACCGGTACGAAACACTCATTTAAATCGGTACAAGATCCATACCGAGGCGTACCGAAGTTCATACCGGTCCATATCGAGGCATACATGATGAAAATTGAGTTAAGAAAATTGGTAAGAGAGTTATTTCGGCACAAAAAATGCACCATACCATATTGTACCGCATTGAACCGAATTGATAAGGTACCGATACGCCAAATATTTTGACTTCGCCTTAGGTATCCACTCTCGATACTTGGAACATATATATTGATACATATATGGATATATCAATATCTGACTGTAACTAACCTGTTTTTAATCTATGCATCAGCATAATTTTCTTGAAATTTAGAGAACTAGCAACTAAACACACTCCTAAATTACAAGGGAGAGCATCCATGGATGGAGCTACTAAAAAGATGCTGCCACATATATTATCCAGATACTTTGGTTTAGCCTTAGCTATAGATGATACTTAGATGTCGATATTGATACGAGATTGGTCAACCATCCATCAAAATAAATTCTTAAATATTGCAACTAACAACATTCAGCCACCTACATCTGACACATATACCCTAGTCCCACACCAAAGGCCGCTATCCAATCATATGTAACCTGCTCTGGTTTGAATCTTCTATACCATGTCATTCTCAATACAATAGGTTTCCCCTGAATACCAAAGATCCACCTACTAAAGTTCTCTCCTAAATTATAGGGGATGCATGTAAATAATGGAAGCTGCTACAAGGATGTTGTCACCTATGTTACCTAGATCTTTTTGTTCACCCACACTCAAATCTTAGATGTCATTATTAATATGACACTTTGGTAAGGATCCATAAGAACATCAAAATATTGGAAGATACAGTACTCCTGCACTTGACACATACACTATATTCCATGCATTGCTACCTGATTGCATCTAACCCCCTTCCTTTGAAATCTTCCATGTCTCGGTGCACAATCACTATCACATTCTTCAATAACTTGCTCCTTTCCAAAAATTCCTTTACATGTCTGTGAGGCTTACATGCAAAACAAGAAACACCCATATGATAGTTCCATAGTCCACAGGTGTCTCCTGAAATTCAAAATGCTAGGTACTAAATTCTCTCGTAAATTATAGGAGATACGTGTCTACGATCGAAACTGCTATGAGGATGCTAAACTCCATGGCGTTTGAGTATAGATTATATAAGCAGATCTTAAATATTGGAATCATGCAATACTTATGCCACCTAAACACATCTGTAGTCCATGCAAAGTACATTGCTACCTTGACTGCATGCAACACACCCCTCTCTAGGTTTTCTGTGCCATCCATTTCTTAGTGCACAAAAGTTAAAAAACACACCCACACACCTCTATTTTACCTATGTGGCATAAAGAATGATAGCAAACTATGGAAGAATGTACCTTACTCTGCTACACCATTCAATCTTTTAAAAGATGAGAGTCCGGTGCACCATCCAAAAATTTGATGTTGAATCATCATTTTGGTCGATAGAAATTTATCATCTAATAACTTTCATGTCAAGTGTAAAGCAACCATAACTAGGATTGGAATTGCTCCTTGAATGTCAAAATTGCATGAGGATCACTTCCCATGTCCAACAGATAAATTAAAAATGTAGCGGGCCTTCCAATTTGTCAAATGCCTTCTTACTTGAAAATAATATCTCCAGTAATACATCACGATTGAGTAGAGAAACCAGAAGAGGCTATATAACGCAAAAACAGGTTACCACTATAGTACAGTCGTAGTTGAAGATCAATTGGACATAACAGAGAGAATAAGTTAACTCGGGCGGCACCTTTGGCTAGAGATTGGAGGAGAAGAGCACTTCAGCACCCCCAAGCTGACACAGAGACAAGCTCTCGATGCTGCCAATAGAGGAAAAGTGAATCCTGGTGTGTCTCCACGTGGAAGCCCCTCACCGGCACCCTCTGCAGGAGGCAGTCAGCCTGCGACTCAGTGGCGCTACTGAATTGCAGGGGTACAAAGCCAGCTGATGCAAAGAGCATCCGCCAGGGGAGCATCTTGTTGGCAGCACGGTGGCGCCCGAGGACGCTACTCTCAATCCATGGCTGCACTATGAACCACTCGATATTGGTGGTCACTTCCCGGTCGGTGACTGCAGCATCAATGGAGTCGAGGAGGACCATGCAAGACTGGAAAGCATGGAGGAAGTGGTGTGAGAATGGCATCTCGCTGCGGTCACACCCAAGGTCCACCGAGACCACGACTTTCGGGGTGAGCTGCTTCACGAGGCGGAGGAGGGTCGGGGATAGGTTGTGTGCAGAGCCGACGGGGAGGTTCACGGCAATGGGTGCATCGACCAGGTTGCGGACTGCCGAAGGGTCGAAGTTGTCAAGGTTCATCACACTGAATTCAAATGGAATATTAAGGCGGCCAGCCCAGAAGGCAAGGGTGCCACAGGCAAGGTTGAGCTCGAGGGGATGGTAAGCTTCGGGCGAGACGAAGGCGGTAATTCTGAGCATCGGAGGCCCGCCGCCATCCGTGCAGCTCCTCTGGGCCAGCTCCTGCATGAAGGCGGACCAGTGGGTGCCGCTTCCGATATCGAAGTCGACGATGTGGATGCGGTCGGCGCCGGCGAGGCCCTCGAGGAGGGCCTGGATGCAGGTGACGTTCGTGAACATGAGAATCGGGGAGACCTCGGAGAAGGCCTTGAGGGAGGTGAGCTTGAGCACGGCCTCGAGAGAGCCCGTGATGGGATTACTCGGGAAGACTCGGCGCGCGTGGGAATCGGAGGGGTCACCAAGGATACGGTGGAGAGTCTCCTTGAAGTAGAAAGCGGAGCGGAGGAGGGGCTTCCCCTGTGGGGAGGGAAGCTGGTGATTGAGCCGCGCCAATATCCCACGCGCGCCAAACGAGTCTCCGGCCTCGACCATCTTCGCGGCCTCGAAGAGCTCGTCCACCAACGCCTGCTGCTGCTGCTGGGCGGCGGCGTCGTCACCCTGTGCCGACAGCAGGTGAGATAGGGGAGAGCCCTGCGAGTGCTGCTGGCCCAGGTGGCTTCTTTGGAGGAACAGGTCCGGCGTGCCGGAGGGTTTCGGAAAGGGAGGTCTGGATGGAATTTGGCCGGCCGGGTTGGAGACCATGGACTGGCGGCGTTTATGCTGGGGTGGGAGGAGCTGCGGCGGCGGCGGGGGCTGGTGCGCGGCCGGGTCGGCGGCGATCGAGGTAACTGGGACGAAAAAGGCCGGGTTGGAAGGAGAGAGAAATTGGAGTTGGCGGTTGAGAAGAGGGTTGGAGCTGCAGTTGGGCTTTTGGAGGAACATCCCTACGGCGGCCGCCGGCGACGGTGTCGGTGAGTGGAGGGTGTGGCTAGTTTGCCTACCAAACGTCGTAGCTTGGTCACCGGGACTCGGCGGCGGTGGAGGAATACCGCTGCTACAAGCGCTGGTATTGCTGCTCGAAAGTGAAAGCCCGCGACCGCCGGAAGAAAGGTCAGAAGAAGAGAAAAGAGGAGGAGGAGGGGGGAGAGTACTAGAGGAAGGGGAGAACAATAAAGCTCCACCCATCCCTCCGGTGGTTTCGAGGCCGAAGCCTGTGTCGGCGAGCCCGCCGAACCCCAAGCCAGCATTATGGCCATTGAATTCCGCCGGCCCCGGGGAGAACTGCGGTTGCTGCCTCGGGCCGCCGCCTCCGGCAGCGGCGGAGGAGGTGGGGGGGTCTTCAACGTTGCCCATGATCCACCCGAGGAACGTCTGGTCCTGGTCAGGGTAGGCGGCGGGCTCTGAGAAGACGGCCTCCCAGTCCTCCACCCCGAGCCCGCCCTTGTCGTCGCCATCGAAGCCGAGGTCCAGGCCTGCCGTGATGGGCTGCAGCTCCGCGGCCCACTCCTCCTTCCTCTGGGACCCAGCGCCGCCGCACTCTTCGGAGATGGGCCATCTGTGGGCCGCGGGGGCATCCGAGACCGCCGCCGCCGCGGCCACGCTGGCGGTGTCGAAGGAGCCTCCGCCTCCGCCTCCGCCACCACCGCCGCCGCAGCACAACGAAGAAGACAGGGTGGAGGTGGAGCTCGGGGGGCTCAGGCTTCGCCTCGTCTCCAGCACCGACCTCGGCTCCAACCCCTCTATGCCTCCAATCCTCCTCTGCTTCTTATTCTCTCCAACAAAAATAGCTTCCTCTCCTTGCCCTGCTTCCCCTACTACTTCCAAGAACCTCTTTCCTTTGCCACTAAAAGGCATCGCTTTCAATACAAGCTCCCACGCAAAGACACCACAAGCCACCAAGCCCAATACCACACAAACACTACACCCCGGCTCGTAGCTTGTACTTCGCTCTTGGAACGGTTGATGGCTTTATACAGTCTCTAACAATAGACTGGGATTTTTCTCGTGTCCTCCCTGCATTTATGAAGCAAATAATAGCATCAAAACACCGAGGAACTCCATGCAGTTCGATCTCCTCATATCAAGACACGCTTGTTACGAACTGCAGATTTTGTTCCTCCCACCTTCTACTCGCTTCCATCTCTATTCGATGCCTCTGTCTCCTTCCCATCTTCTTCTCCTTCTCCTTCCCTCCCTCCTTTCTCGTAAGATGGGCTGTGGCTGGAAGAGGAGAGGGTGAACAGGCAGCAGTACCCTGGACTCTTCTTCTACTCTTGTTCCTCTCTCTAGTTCTGCCACGCGGATGCGTGTGACATAAAAAAGCAATAAAGTATTAAAGTGACTTCCCTCCCTCTACTTGCCTCCCATTGTCTCTCCAAACTTCCTTTATTATTTTTATTTTTCTTTTTACCATCGGATTTATTATTTACATTTATGAAGTCTGTTACAATTACTATTTCCCACTCTTTTCTTATTATTTTCCTCGCATTCCGAACGCAGCAATACGGCTCGGAGCCTCGGAACGCGCGGGTCGACAAGGGAGATAACTGACACCGCAAAAGAGAAAAAGCCGGTTGCAGGTAAAAAAAATATCACGGACTATCGTAATTTCTTTTATGTCTAAATAACCCCTACATCGCTCGCGCCCCACGTGAACCCTGGAGGAGGTTCCTGCCTCGCGGCTTTTGTCGCACTTTTTGAAATTAAATGTACTGCTTTCTCGAATTATACGGTACTGTTTCAATGAAAGGCTTCTTTCCTTTATTTAATTAGCAGTAGTATATATCCTTACAAACACAACATTGTATTACTGAGAAAGATGAATAATAGCCAATATGTTCTATTTATTACTGTGGTATTGATGAATATATCTCCATCTTTCCAACAACATTGGCATGTTTTTTAGTTTAGTTTACCTTCCTAATAGTGATATTATTTATTTGATGGTTTATAAAATTGAATTTACAGTCTACTATATATGTATTTTTTATCTTATGGTAATTAACATCTAATTTATGTCTGTATCCATTCAACAATACGGATATAAATTTTAATATCTTAGTATCCATACTTGCAGGATAAAGAAAGATATAGATATAGAAATATGTATATCTCATTTGTTTTTCAACCCTAAAAAGGCGGTGTTTTTATTTGAAGAAAAGTTTTGAAATGTGATTTACCAAATAAAAAAGAGTACGAATAGGGATACTGATGTCTAATTTATATCCAATCTATTTTTCAGTCCTAAAATAATGTTTTATCAAAAGAAAAGTTTTGAAATATAATTTGTAAGATAAAAAAAAGGGACATTGGCATGGATAAATAATATCTAATTTTGTATCTAATATGTTTTGGAGCTTCAAAAAGAAATGCATGTTTTTACTAAAGAAAGTTTTTGAATGTGATTCGGTTGCTTATTCTCTATTAATATTTGATTTATGTCTATATTGTTGCATGCATGGATAATATCTAAAGTGTATATCTGCATTCGTTTAAAATAATATGGATGCGAATTTTGGCATCTGAATAATATTCATATCTGCATCCATATCTGCTAGAAAAAAAAGGATATCGAAATGAAATAATGATATATGATGCATATCCAAACTATTCTCAACTATAAAAGGAGGAGATTTTATTAAAAGAAAATTCTTAAAATGTAACATATATTTTAATCATTAATATCTAATTTATGTCCATATCTAGTTTTGTTAATATCTATTTTTATGGATATCCATTCGAAAGAAAATATGAATATTAATTTTAGCATCCAATCCATATCCATAAATGGATCATGTTAATCAAATAAAAAAGAATTTGAAAATGAATATATTGATATTTGATTATCTAATTTGATGCCAATGCTAAAAAGAGGCAGCTTTATTCAAAGAAGTTTCTAAAATGCGACTTAACAACTCCATCTCTAGGTATCCTGATAGAAGCCAAGCCAATTATGCGTGCACAAAAATAGATCCAATGTTAGGAGAAAATTAAGAGTAAAAAAACACCTACCATATATATAGCATATGGAGTTTGGCCTGTTATAGGGGTCAAAGGCGTTGTAATCTAAAAATAAACAATAAATGCTTATGGTTTATAGTAGAGCTATGATGCTCCTATAGAAGCATTTTTTAAGTTGCTCTGACTGATAAATAAAAAATTTACTATCATTTACAATTAGATATACTATACATGGAGATATTTTAATGTTAGTTGATCTATCATCTATACATGTCATTAATAAATTTTCTTGCAATGATTACGATAGTGATTGCTTCGACAACATAGGCTAGATGACAAAATTACCTCATTCATGTAATACTATCTAATTTGATACATGGGATAATTTGTCATTTGCCGGTAAAAGTAACTTCTAAAGGTACTCCTATCGAAATACTATAATTCTACCCATACGTGGGCGCACATACACATACATACATACATACGCACATACATATATATGTAGGTATATTTATATGTGTGTGTGTTTATGCGCGCGGCTTGTACGTGTATATGTTGTTTGGAGAAAGTTGAATATCTTAGAACTTATATTTTATGTAAGTTGTAAATACATAATTTCAATCTATATTCTTGATTTTTTTTTTTTTTGTTTATCTTTTATAAGAAGAAGAAGCAGCAAGATATGGATCATGAGAGGTGTTATTTTATCAAAAGAAAGCTTTCAAAATCTCCTTTGTATATCTACAGGTATAAAGTAGGTAAGGAATTTGGGGAATATTTGCTTTGCACAGGGGCATCTTTTTTTTTTTTTGGCCCAGGGTGGGGGCGGGGGAGGAATATGACTATATGATTCCAAACAAGCATTCGGAAATTTGGTTCTTTTTCGCCTCCATATTATTTTTTTTCATAGATTTCTATCTCCCCTTGTGACAACAAGTGAGGTTTTATTTGATGTGTCATGTCACTTTGGCTCCCCCTGCCAAACTAGCTAAACCATCTGTGCAAGAGTTTGATGAGTCTCATCCCAGGTATCTTGTCTCTTGGTAAAGCAAAGCACAACTTAATTTTTTGTTTGCATGCTGACGAGTCCATTCCCATGTATCCTAGGTTTTGTAGTATCCCTTTTGGTTTTGCTTGTTCATATATCACATAGTGCATCCGTGAACTCAAAGGACCATGCTCTGAATTTCTCAATGCCAAGAACATCTAATCTAAGTACAAGCTATTGTTTTGCTCGTTTCTAGAGTTTAGGTGTGTATAAACTCGTGGTGGCCAGGATCAGAGTGCCAGTCTTATTAATCATAGTGAGCTAAGCATGTCTTTCATGATCTCATTATGATGCTTCAATTTCAGATTTCATTTATTTGATATGAGTTTTTTTTTTTTTGTTGCTGTTGAACAACTATGAACTTGTTTTGTATTTTATTTGTTTATTTATATATCTTCACGATCCCTTTGGTTTAGACATAATGAAGATTAAGTGATAAAAAATAATTGCTTGAGATACCTTGAATTTGTGAATCCAATCTATGGTGGGAATTACATATTAGAAGGTGGAAATGGAAGAGAACATTAAGAAACAACTAAAGTTTTAGTGATGTTCAAATAGCCTGACACGATATCCATGGATTTTCCTTTACCTTGAGAGGAGGTGCATGCATTGAAATGGTAAGCTGGAAGTCTCTCTTCTCCTCTTTTCCTTGCAAAAGCTACTCACTCGACAAAAGTCTCATGCCACGACATATACCAGATGTTGCATGTACCGTTTGAGATGATTTCTGACATTTTAGTAACTTGCCAACCTCTTCCACCCCTTCAGATCATGCTTCCTCATCCACTTCTTGGATTCAAGACTTCTAATTATGTTCTTTCCCACCTATAGAATATCACATAGGCAGGCAGATGAGCATCCGGGCACTCAACCAATCACTTGACATTATAAAACACCTAAGTAGAAATATGATATGATTGTGCAGGATGCTGACTATAGCCTGTAATTACTCTGATGTAACTGGCTCTCTGAGGTGCTTGAATATTTTCCAATTGTTCTAGTGCATTTACTGTTATTGCCTCTGTGAACATAGTAGCTAAATAATCCCAACGTGTTGCATAAGGAAGACGACGTGTAATTGTTCATTTTTCTGCTATTTTTTTTCCAACCAAACAACTACCTCCTTGCCTTATCAATCTAGATCGGATGAACGGAAGTATGCATTGGTTGAACTTTTTAGGTCTGAATTATTGTTTAACCACAAAGTCATAACTTTCTTTTCGCTGTCCCAACCTAATCAAGCATTATCAGATGAGGCTGAGAGATGCATTTCTCCAACTCTCCTATATACCTTTTCCCATCCCCCTTTTTTCTCAGAAAAAGCTCCTACTATGAGTGATAATTAACACAAGAAAGCTCGCAGAAGTGAACCATGTTTGCGTTGATATCTATACGTATAACAACTGAAGATTAGAGGACTAGGGCCATTTATGGTACCTCATTATCAAACATGGATTGTTCCCTTGTCCATTCTAAAAGAAAGGTTTTATAAGTTATTGTGGGGAATGGAGGCTAGAGTTGTGCATGCTCAGCAGCGATGTAATTTGTTTAGAGAGAACATCTTTCTTGCCATGTAAACATGAATATGAATCAATCCCAAGCCCATGTGTAGGCTAACAAGGCACTGCCCCTCCCAAATGCGAAGTGACAAAGATTATCCTAGCTTTGCAATCCCTAACACCCTAGTCAAGGGTTATTCTTTTCTTTCTTCTTCTCACTGTCTTCTTTCTGTATTGCCAAATTTTGCTGGCCAGAAGAAAAGGATTGCAACATTTTCTTTCCTCTCCTCCAAGACTTCCTATACCCAGGCAATATACTTCTAAAACATGCCAACTCCTCTCTTGCCTACCTTGCTTGTACCAATTCACAACACAAAACTATAAGGGAAACATACCATGGCATGTATCTTTTTCGAAAAAATATCATTGTGGTTTGTTTGTTTGTGAAGGCATTGTAAAAATATTTTAGCATGATACATAATAGGCGTTGTGATTCGGTCATAAGTTGATGTAAAAGACTTTCTATCAAATAAGATTTTTCCGACTACACTCCCGAACCCAATGCAGCCTTATTAAGTTTAATGTGTGAAGTTTGAGAATGTAAAGATGACGATTTGTGTTGTTGATCTTAAGCAGACATGTTAAGCCTTTTGGTTAATAAATTAATCCAAGGTCAAGAGGTGTGCGTTAGATATACAGATGTAAAACAAGAGCAGGTCTCTTCCCCACTTTTTTGAACTTTTAAATACCTATCTTGTCTTAATTGACAGTCATTAGAGGGACATTTGGCACTATTGTATCATCAATCTTCAATCAACAAATTTTTTAAGCAGCATACATGCAGTTAAATACTATGATGTATAAGAATATGTCAGGTACTTTCGTAGCCACCGACTTGCTTCTCCAAAAGATTAGAACATAAAACCTAGAACAAGTGTGGAATTTATTAATCAGCTACCTATGATTTACCCCTATGATGTAGAACCCATGCTGTTAAATGATAATTAGGACCCTGATTTCAATGTATTTTTAATTTAATGTTAAACGGCGAAGGTATTGAAGACACTTGTCATGGCGTCATGGGTGGGTGTTCCCTTGGATTTAGCTGCATCATCTTAGCCTATCAACCATATTTCTATGAATGAAACATGGCATGATTAGGTTAATCAATAAAGAAGAGGAAATGCACATGCTATCCGGTTCCTGTTCCATTCTTAGTCTCTTAATGTATAATGAAGTTAGTCGTTGGCTAACTCTACTGGTAGCAATCATTCGGTGGATAGAGTAGGGCGGCGATTTTTTTTTTTTTTAAATTTGTTCTTGTAGGACTTGTCGGCGTAATTTTTAATTACAAACTAATAGTTTAAACATGCAAGGTAGGTGGATCAAGGCAGAAGTAAAATTCTATATTGTTTATTAATTTTAGGTTTGGTTGTTTTGTTAAAACATGTAGCAATTATTGGATATATGGATTTGAGAATCAGAGAAGCCTAGGTAGGTGCTTTTACTTTCTAATGAAGGACGAGAGTTAAATAATCCAAGTTACTGCTACGAAATGTTGGAAAGTATTTATTATGATCATATAATTAGAGAACTTGCCGTCTCAAAGGTCCAGGACTATGAGGTTTCAGGTTTATGGAAAACAGGCTTGCAAAGGCTATACTTTGAGAGAGTTTATTCCTCATCATATTTTGCGCAAAAGCTATTGTTGCCTTATGTAAATGTGGAACAAAAGCAAAAGCATTGCTTGCAGAACAAAACTTGATTACTTAAATCGTAAGAACAAAACTAGTATTACCTTGGGATTCCATTGAGTTGATGAGTTTTGCCAAGGGTACAAGCATCATTGCAAGCAGAGGAACTTGCAACATTCTTCCGCAGCTCGAATAACTCATTCCTTGTGAATGGTAGCATGCCTGCTAGTGGTGATAGCTGGTGGGCGACGCTCTTTCGAGGTATCGGCTTTTGGAGCGGAGTTTAGGGCGGCGTAGGAGGATATTTTCTACACGAGACAGGTGTTAGGGGCTGGGAGCATCATCTTTGACGGAAACTCAGCCGTAGTGATTGAATGGATACTAAAGGAGAGGCAGAGGGGGATGAACATTCGCTTTTTGGCGATATCTGGTGGCTGGTGAGGGAGTGTGATACATTCCTAGCCGTGCCTGTGTACCGAGAGACGAATAGGGCTGTAGACTGAATTGCTTCCTATACTGTCCACCACTCTAGAGAGGTTTTGTGGACTCGACATTTTGTCGTTCCTCCTCCCTAAGTTGTTTTCTTTTTTTTGATTCTGCTGGTTATACTCACGCGAGATTAGTATGAGTGTATCAAAAAGAAGAAGAAGAAGAAGAAGAAGAAGAAGAGACGATCTACCCAGTGTGGATACGGGTCGAGATTTTGGACTTGGATTGGACCCCTTCATTTACCACGCCAGTCAGTGCGATGTTTCACATACAAACACGTTGGCAAAGTCTAGCGTGAAGCAAAAGCTAACTGAGTTCAGATCGAGTCCAATAGATCTTTGAAGCTAACTTCAGTCGAGTTAGCAACTGAAATTTGGTCCATGTATTGTAAACTGAAATTTGGAGCCCTTAAAAAATTAGAATAACTGATCTCAGGGCTCCTTCCAATCCTCAAAACTTTTACTGGTTGTAATTAAACTTTTTTTTTTCGGCACAAACACAAAGTATCCTAGAATTAGGAATTCATACTGGATAACAAATTTTTAACACCAGTATACAATTCTATGCAAACCACGTCAATGTAAGTATAATTAAAGTCATCATTAAAGCATCTGCTCAAAAAATTGAATATAAAATCCTTATTGGTAAAGGCATCCTATATATATATCATGATGAACATGACACCCTGCACAAGCCTGCAGGACGAGACACTTAAATTCATGTGGCTTGGAATTTTTTCTTAAAAATAATATTATACGTCCACTGATGTCGATGCTAATATATACCAATGTGGAGGGCCTGGAAGAACCAAACACCGCCATGGAGAATTTTGTGAGATGGGAGGAGTTTCAAAATCTATTATCTTGATTTAATAGGAACAAAATAAATTATCTATTAATCAAAATTAGTCATCTAATTTCTAATACTGGAACTTTCGTTTAATTTTTTCAATTTTCAGTGAAAAAGACATTTAGGCATCCCAACGGGGCCATAACGGCTAAATCGCATTAGTGTGCCGTTCCATCGTAGTCACTTGCCTAAACCTCATCTTTATCAAAATTTTGATATTTTATTTTTTTATTTTTTTACATAAATACCTTTTTGAATATGGAATTTTGCATGAATATCTTTCTAAAATTGATTTTTGAATTTATACCCTCGTAAAACACTTATTTTGCTATTATTCTCAACTTTATCTATGTTTTTGCATATGTGCTTACGCCATCTAATACTGTTAAAAATTTAACAATTTCAAATTAAAATAACTAAAATATTCTTAATGGGTAGATGTTCAAAAAAAAAAGTTTATGAGGTGATCACGATAAAAAAACAAAACACTAATTTTAAAATTTTATTTTATTTTTAATTAAAATAAATATATTTTTTAGTAATGGTATTAGAAGAACTGTTATATTAGGAGTATTTGCACAAAACTGATGTTTTATGAGGATATATAAATAAATATAAATTTATAAAGAATATTCATACAAATTTGAAGTTATAGAAGGATATTTTTAAAAATATCCGAGCGCTGTACATAACTATCTATTAGAAGTGCTGCCCAAATGATATTTTTGTCTGGTTATAGGCTTACAGCGTGGATCCCGGACATGAAATTAAACGATCGTTTACTTCCTCTTCCTTTGTCCAACTTAAAAGCAACACTCAGTTTGATTGTTGATCCGTCGCCATTCAAAGATTAAGTGGACCCCATTGTTCGATCCCCCCGCACCGCCCTACCCTCTACTCTTTCCCCCATCAACAACCATCAAAAACATATTGAAATATCAAACCAACGGTCATAAATATTCTAGAAAGGGGAAACGGATGCGCGCCTCATCATGCCAATCAAAAAGTGCTCCTTTTTTAAATCTAATTAATCAAGTGAATGAACGAATATCTGTGATTAATATGGTACACCACGATATGATTCTAGAACATTAATGGAGAAAATATTAGACATCTTGACCTAAGCTTAGACATCAGTATTGACTGATGTGAATAACTTCGGTGGAAATCGAGGTGCCACATGGCTCATGCTAATAAAGACCAACAATTATAGCGACACTGCAGTCAATGCATGATTGGCAAAATTGCCGACCGTGTGTTACTCGTGCGGGACGGTACCACGTTATTAATGTACAACCGAGCGTTACTATACAGTTAAGGCACGTCGCGCCAAATCAGAAAACAGATCAGTATTCTACCTTATATAAAAGGTGGCCCGAAGATCTCAGGTAGGTTGATTTTTGGAAATTTCACTCGATAAATTTTTTTCCTTCTACATTGTTGCTCTACTTTTCTGACTTAAGCATAAGAAGGTCCCCATCGGAAACCTTCTGGCAAGTAGACTTTCTGTAGGTTGGCCTCGGTGGCATTCAGTGTATCTTCACCTTGGCCATATTCGGCTTTACTTCTCTTTGGTTCACACCGACCTTAGAGCACGCCGAGCAGCTGTCGACCTCAGTGCAAAATTTAGTGCCAACAAATTGGTGCTAGAGGAAGGGTCTTGCACCGACATCTAAAGAGGGGAGAAATTATTATCATGAGGTTGCGAAGCAGCCACGAAGCATCCAATGCCTTGCAACGTCGAGCTCCAGCCTTATGAGATTCACTGCAGAGCCTGGAACATGCCATGTTGACACAACCCGTTGCACCTAGGAACACTGAGCAGTTTAATCTGCTCGTACAATAGGTGTAGGCCTTGACTACGGCCGTTTAGGCTTACAGCAAATAATAGCACGACCAGCATCAACCTGGCTAGAACCTGTTCAGCCCGGTCATCATTTCCAACAACCAATGTGCCATACGCGCCAAATTATCCACCATCTGCGGCCCCAAAGCCCTGAGCAGACCTAATAGAGTCGGCACACCCGTCATAGGAGTCCTGTTCGGGATGGGAAGCGGTATGCTCCAAGCCTCCATTCTGACAAAGATTCCACTCTAGGTCATTCATCTTCCCATCAGACGGAGTTCTAGCCCCAACAAGAAGCCGACCTCGATCGAAAGATCGAGGAGATGGGTCGCCAGATTCAAGCACTTAAGGGGCAGACTTCGAGGTCAAATAATGACCTCAACTTCTCCACGGAACCTCCTTTTTCCTGGTAAGTGAAGTGTTAAGCTCGAAGCAGGTATATCTCCTCTTGAGTGAGGACTGACACTTCGTATTTTGGGGTGGAGTGGCTTCGGGCTCAACCTCATAAGGACGTAAGGAATGTCAAGCTCGAGGAGATTGGTCGGACGACCAACTCCCCACTAAGACCTCGATCTCAGCCTCGATCATGACGTAGAAAATAGAAAAGACCAAAGGAAAATGGGCGAGAAAGAAAAATTTGAGCAACCAAAAGCGGACACCCACCAATGATCCTTGGAAGAAACCAGAGAGAACGCCAGAACCAGAGGAGAAGAATTTCACCGAAGAAGCACCTAGGAGAAAGCTCGAGCTATTGGGGAGATTTGCAAAAGAAGCAAGAAGTGCGAAATAAAGGAAGGGGTTATCCTTATATAGGGGTATGAACGGCTCTAATTAAAGCAACGGTCCAACTTCCCGAGTTGATTCAACCACGTGTTAGCTCGGGATATGACGTGAGTGATTCATCTGGATCACCACATTAATAGTGCCTTAAAAAAACTCCAGAACCTCAATCCAGATGACGATATAATGTCTGTCACCTGAACTAAGATTCAGTTTGACCTCGAAATTGAAAGGCAAGTGATGGAGAAAACATTGGACATCTTGACCTCAGCTTAGACCGATCTCCTTGACCTCGGTATTAACCAATGTGAACAACTTTGGTGAAAACCGAAGTGCCACTCTGCTCGTGCTAATAAGACCAGCAATTATAGTGACACTACAGTCAATGCATGATCTGCGAAATTACCGTTGCGTGCTGCTAACGCGGGATGGTAAAAAAATCATATTGTTAACGCATAGCCAATCGTTACCATATAGTTAAAGCATATCGCGCCAAATTAGGTAACAGATCAGTATTCTACCTTAAATAAAGGGGTGGCTCAGGGATCCTCAGGTAGGTTGATTTTTAGAGATTTTACTCGATAAATTTTCTCTCTTCCATACTATTGCTCTACTATTTTGACTTAAGTATCGGAAGATCTCTGCCGGAAATCTTTTGACAGGCGAACTTCCTGCAGGTTAGCCACGAGGGCATTTGGTTGATCCTCACCTCAGCCACATCCAACCTTACTTCTCTTCATTCACATCGACATTAGAGCACACCGAGACCTCGGTGCAGAATTTAGCGACAACAGATATGCTTTCTTATGATGCAGCATATCAACTTAGAGAAATTGTATCTTGCATCATTTCATGTGCACCATGCTAATCACAAGCATTTGCTTTTATGGATCAACCGTCAAGATGCGCGTTTTGATGAATAACGATTACGTGATGAGTCCAACAAACGAACGCCTCTGGTGCATAGGATATAATTGCTCTTAGCTGGTCGGCGTGGGGACGGATCGCGGAAGGCGCGACAGCGGCATTCTAACCTCCGTTTTTTTGAAGCGATTTATTCCCCGCTGCACTAATCCAAGAATTCTACGCCGACCGATCCTCGTACCATATTTCATGCCCTATGACAAGATCAGTAGGATTCACGTGGTCTTGCGAGACGGACCAATCTCTTCGCGACGCGTGGCTGCGAAGCCGATTGGTTTGAGGGCCCCGAACTATTTATTTTCTCCGAGAAACCCCGTTCTCCAGCGCGTTTTCCATTTAAGAGACGAAACAAGTATTCAGAACAAAAAAGACCTATCAGCGATCCGATAGAATCCTCGAAAAGCGTCGGGAGGAGCTCAAGAAAGAAGAGTCCGGAACCCTCCTCCGACGCCATCGAAGCTTCCCCCTGATCGCCTTCGTACGTTCTCTTCTTCTTCAAATCAAGAACGAGAACCGCTCTTCATCGTCTCCGATTCTAGGGTTTTCGGTGCTTGATTTGATGTAATCTTGAATTCTTTTCGTGTTCTTTCGTTCATAAATTCATAATTTGTGATGATTTTTGTTTGAACTTGTTTTCAGGTGGATCGCGATGTATTATTTTGAGTACGGGGAATGAGGGGTTGCTTTCGATTTTGGTGTTCTTGGTTGTTTGGTCGAGGGGGAGTAGCTGGAGTTCGTCGGCATGGCCGTGAATTACTTGTACGCCTCTGCCATCAGCACGGTGATCAGCCTTGTTGGTCTGCAATGGTGGACGGTGTCGCTTCTTGATTGGATGAAATCTGATGGTTTGGTTGATGAGAATGAGGTTGGCTCGAGGAGCGTCGAGCGGGAGATGGCACTGCTCTTGGGCTCGCGTGTTACCATCGCTTTGTTGGCGAGTTCTGTGCTTAATGTGCTCGTTCTTGTCATCGTGTGCCTCAAGGTATTTACGTTTATCTCGACAAAATTGACTTTTGAGTTGATGTGCTCTGCTGATTGATTATTATCACTCAGGTTATATGTGACGAGAATAGCCTCGTAATTGCATGATAATGATCAATGTCTAATTCTTCATATGAGAACTCCAACATCTTTGAAAAATAAGATAATTACAGACTTTGGATAGGGAAGGTATCAACTTGGGCCGATTAAGTCATGGAAAAAAATTGCGAAAAAAAAGCCATTAGTTGAGATAAGCCACTTTACATGACAAGATGAGATATCTCAATCCTTGTTCTTGAAAACCCCGACTCTTGCCTTCCCTTCATTCTTCCCCTCCACCTTGACTAACAATCTGCAACAAGGAAAACCCCATCTCATGTGTTCATGAAACAACCCTAAAACATGGCAAAAATCTCATATTTTAACATCACCTTCCCCTATTGTATGCCTTCCATCTTTGCTGCCATGCTTGAGGTTAGGCTGTCAATATTGAGGATTGGTTGTGAATGGCGGCTTGTAAACTCTCAAAGCTCCTCAATGAATCCATAGAGGGATATCAAGAACCTGCCTGCTGGAACTTGAGGCTGAGTAACTGTGGTTGATGGTAGACAGAGAACAATGGGCCACTTGGGTCGCAACATCCCTTAAAGAAAGCTTAAGTAGGTGCTTGGAGGCCACTGACGCCTCTGGAGCTTCATTAAGGGCCGTGTCATGGAGTGTGGAGGAAAACAATGGGACTCTAAACCACAAATGCCTCATATTGTCAACCAAAAGGCTCTTGTTCATGTGAATTCAGAAGGGTTCAGATGAAATGTTGATTCAACTAGTGGGTCAAACAATTTTTTGGAAAAGCTAGAATGGTTTAGGGGGTTATGATTGGATTAGAAACTACTTGTTTTACAGTTCAACATGTTCAATCATAGTTTTTGAATATTACTTTCAACCATCAGGTCAAGCTACCTAAATTAGTTAATATATTACAAGTTAAGGGGAATATTAGTCATTGAATCTATATGTGATGGCTTTAGCTCGGGTCAGAACCAATGGGTAGAGAGGAAAGTGACCTTTTTTATCTTGCTGTTGGTTGAGGCCTTGGTATTAGTTTGTTTTCGCTTGTAGCGGGAAATAACTGCTTTAGATTTAATGCTGAAGATGCAGGCCAAGACAGCCCATGACTAACAACGCAAGATAATGCAGCCTATACATAAAAACCTCAAAACTTGCATGAGTCTGGGCCTTACATGGGTAATCAGGTCAGGTCTGGGTCAGTTGCACCGACACCATGTTATGTTTGTGGGTCGAGTTGGGTTTGGTTCAGGTGAACTTAAGGACATCGACCCAATCTGAGCCCAATTCAACCAACCCATTGCCACTACTATTGATGGGTTAGGTTAGGTTTGAATCAGGCTGATATAGTCTTGATATAGGATATTGACCCACTATCAAACGCTTGCTCGGATGGTATCATCCTTTGCTACTTGGGCAAGGGGGCAGGTGTTTGATTCATGTTGGAGTTGGCCCTCAAAGGGTATAGGTATAGGGGAGAAAAAGGTGGGGATTATCCCCTTCTGATCTCAAAAAAAGGAATAAAAAAAAAAAGATACAGGATATTGACCCAACCCGAGCTTGACCCAAAGAAACGCATTGCCGACCCTATTAACTAGGTTCACCAGGATGTTTGGTAAAAGTGCTGTTATATTTTCTGAGTATGATCTTGAGAAAGGATAATACTAAGTGCTGCGCCCATTGAACAATGCATGCTTAACATCTAGCTAAAGAAATGTATTTACTTTGCACTTATAATATTTTTTGATCATATTTTTTTTTTTATGTGCAGACCATATTCTTTGTGCAGTTATATCCTTCAGAGACTCGAAAAGTATTGGAACGCCTTATTCATTATCTAATTTACAAGGTGATGATCTTCCTTCTTCTGTCACCCACTATTTTCACTATATATGTTCTCGCATTCAAGATGGCAACCTAGTTGTACTTGTTTGTCTCATGAATCTCTCATAAGTATTACATATGCTGGATATGAGTAATTAATATGCTCTCTTTTATAATTAATTTTTGTCTCATAGGTAGTGTAATTTGCTTAACAAAGATGTTAATTCATTCCATTAATCAGGCATTTGAAAGATTATGCTAGAGCAACAATAATATTTTGACTGCTTCTGATTGTGTGCAGCTATAATATTATGTATTCACCTTAAGCTGTATGCATAAGTTCCACAACTCCCAGCTTACAATAAACAGGTTATTATTCATTATTTTTCTTTTACCAACATTGTTTTAGTTTCTTGTATGTAGAATCTCTTGAACATTTTCTTAGGTTCACTAGATCTAAGAAGTTTGTTAGCATGAGATTATAAATGTTTAATGCTTAGGGTGGAAATGCACTAGAGAAACAATTGTGTGGTCATGAACATTAGGGGGGAGTAAGGTAATTAAAAGTCTTTCCATGTTATGCTTAGTGCAAGAATGAAATTCCATTCTCTGAGGTGACTGAATGTGGGTAGTGAGCAAAGGAAACCAGGGATGTGAATCTCATACCATGGAAATAAGGTATCTAAAACAGATATTGGAGAGACCACTCTGACTCTGTATCTCCTGAATTTTTAATAGGATCAGAAAGGTGATCTAAAAGAAGATGATGAAGAAAGTGATCTTTAAACTTGGAAAGGAAAAAGTTGTAGGACCATAAGGTAATAGCTTTGTGTTTTTCAATGCATATTGTGAAACAGACAACATCTGGTTGACATGTTAAAGGAAATCTGTAGTAATCTTTGCCATTTCTTCTGTTGATTTATCATAAAACTGCATCCAAAGTGATCGCAAGATGGTTCAAAAGGCCTTTGGCAAACATAAATCACACTTATTTATTGGGCCTTTGTGGGAAGACATGATCGCAGTGGGTGCTTTAGTTCATGGCGGGAAATTTGGTCAAGGGAAAAGGGACTTGTCAACACTTGTAGGCTGTAATGCTGTATGTGTAAGTGACAATAGAACTGGTCGTTTTTTCCTATAGACTTCCTTAAGCAGAATTTACAGAAAAGTCAAAAAGATGATAGTCTTTGGCTGACTTGTGCCCATCGCTTCATGTTATCACAGACCTGGGTGTTTTATTTAGTGTAATATTTTTCCTTTTTTCGCCAAGTGTATAAATGTTATTTGTTAAAATGTAGACATGTTCTTGAACCAAAAGGTTTACACACCAGAAGGACAGCGTAACTCTTGTTTTGGAGTTGTAGTTGCAGTTACGAGGATATAAAGGTGGATTAGCATGGGAATTTAATATTCATTAATCTCAAAAATGAATCTCATTAAATGTGCATCAAGTATTCATTTTCATTTTGTGGTAGGATGGTCAATCGTAAAGGCAACTTTTTTATTTTTTTTTTAAAATTGTTTTAAGGTAATGAGTGCAAATGAAAAGAAAGCATCTACTTGTGGTTTAGTCAACTTGGAGAGAGCCTATGATTGGTCTTGCAAGAATTAGTGGGCATTTAAGTAGAATAGTGTACAAAATATTAATGTGCTTACTGCCTTCATCTCTATGTTACTGTTTAATTACAAATTCATATCAATGACTTGTTGCTTCCATTGGTTTAATTACATATCCTTACCAGCTCCATGATCTAAAATGGGTAAGATCAGCTTGATCTTTTGATCCCATGATTGCAAATATCAATCTGAACCCAAATTACACTACAAAGTTTCATAGGTGTTTACCTATTTCGTATTATCAAAATTGTTAGTAAATGGGCATGTTATTAGTTCCTTCACTTCCGACATTATTGTTGCATTTTCTGTTTCACATGTTTGAGCAGGGAACTTTTCTTCCACTGGTCGTACCACCTAATATGTTTCAAGTGGTCCTGTGGTCAGGCTGGCTGGTCTTTCTTTGTTGCCTGAAGGTAATGTAAACAAAGCATGCCAGCTTATTTACGTTATATGGTAGCTTGAGACTGTCTTTTTATAGGTGTAACATATTCTGTTCATGTTTATAGATGTTCCAATCATTGGCCAGAGATCGGCTTGAGCAGTTAAATGCATCCCCCGCTGCAACACCTTCGAAATACTTTCGTGTTTTTTCGACCTTTTTGCTTGTTCTATTTGCAGACCTTCTATGGTAATGTTTCCTGATGCGTAAGCAATTATACTTTGGAATATCTCTTTGAAGCCTACTATCTTTTCTAGCTATCAATTAAATGTCAAATCTGACCTTGATGCATCTTATTCTCTTATCTTCATGTATGACATTATGACCTACATGGATAATAGATATATGGAAATTTTCATCCATGGTATTTTTCTATTGAATTATTCTGTAACTTTTGGTCTCTTTGCAACTAGCACCTAGGAAAACTATAATTAAAGGAGTAAAAGAACAATTGCTTCTGGTCGATATGACTGACACTCACCATTTCTGAAGCTCTGAGTAATCTATACACTTTCTTTAGATTTCTTCAACTTAAGTTAACAAGGTTTGTTATATTCTGAAAGAGCATATAGTTAGTTGGTCTTTTGAAACCAGAAGGCTAGAAGCACAGCAAATTTTCTAATGAGCTTATTCTTGAAATATCAAGAACATTTATTATGAATGCAAACTTGAACAAAAACACAAAAGTTTATTGTTTATATATTAGTGTCTATTCGCTTTTAATTAGCAGCTGCAGTTCTGTTTTAGCAAATTGTAATCAGTAATTGTGTCTTGAGTGTAATGCCCCCTAAAAGTGATGCACAGCAATTGTACCATGTTTTCGTGACAAGCAAGCAAGGATTCCTATGTAGCATTATAAGGTTGGGAAATTTCTTGGATCACTCAGCTACGATGCTGAAACCAGTCATTATTTGGGCTAGGTTTCAAATAGAATGCCCCCATATTGGTTGGTATGTACTGATTAGCACAAGGTACCTTTCCCACACCCACACACAAAAAGAAAAGAAAACAAGAAAACAAGCTCGATGGCAAGCAGTACAGGGGTCGATTGGGGCCAATATGGGCTGAGTGGGGTTAAGAAATCATATCCAGGAGTGCCGAGTGCCAGTTGTGTCTATAATAGCCGGTATAGGCTGGTATTCTTGAGATTTGAAACCTTGATTTGGAGTCCAGTTGAGAATCACTTTTATTGTTTTTAATATTATTTCATGTCTGAAATAGTTTCATTCTATGACTATTTGTTGAATCCTGTTGAAGGTACTATGAAACTGGGACATGAAAAACATATCTTAACAAACAATTTACTTTCAATGATTCATGATCATATCTTCTATAATAATTCCGAAACTCATAAGGCTCTGCCCCATCAGATATCAAAGGTCACATACTTCGGTGAATTTCTTTAACATATTCCCACTTGCAACTAGTTGTCTCTGGTGGATGGTTCATTTTATGCTTTTATAATTTATAACCTGGCTATCCTCTGATCTCATTCTTTAATGCTTCTTGCTTGTATACCGATAGAAGTAGATTGTATTGTGGGTTAGTTGTACAGAAGTGCAGCCTTTTTTATGGTTCACCTATAATTCTAGTAAAAAGTGAATAGTGATCATTTGTTTTTTATCCACTCTACAAAGTCACAAATTGAGTCAAATAGATTCAAGTTATTAATAAATAAAAGGGGGGTGGAGGGTGGGGGGTTAACTAGTATCTATGTTTTTTATTTACCCGCAGTTTGCCCTTTTATTGCTGTATTCATATTAATTTACTTTTCCCTTTGCCTTTTATATCATCCTTGACATTTATGTTCAATACTATATTCCATATTTTATGGTAAGCTGTTATTTTGGTTCATCGAGTTTAACTTAAAACATAGATGTATTCATTTTGCTCGCCACCTGTTTTCCTTTAACCATTTTGGAAGTCTTATTTCTAGCCCTTTATCTTCTTCTGAATTGATTGTGTGTCTAGACTTTTGAATTGGGTATCTGCTGCCATAATCAATGCTAGACCTTTAGCTTGTATGTTTTCACATTTTACAGTAGCATGGAAAATTGTATTGCTTATTGTTCTGTTATTGAAGCTGCATAGTAAACTATGGAATTCTAGCTTAATAAACTAACAGTAGATATGAGCTCAATTTTTCCATTACTTATCTTTTGTTGCCCATGATACATCATGGTGTCAGTTTGTTTATCTTACAAGTTCCTCCGTTTACATGTTTGCAAGTTTTTTCTTCTTTACTTGATTATCAAACTTTGAATGCAGTTCTGTTTTTGCCTCTTATGAGGAACCGAAATTTCCTTTAATGAGGCATCTCCCACTAACAGTTTGAGTTTTCAGGATAAAGCTGTGTATGATGATCTACAAATCATCCGGTTCTAGTTTATTTGTTCTCTTGTTCTTCGAGCCTCTCAGTATTGTTTTTGAGACATCACAGGTACTTGCACCTAAGGATTCTGCAACGTCAAAAATTTAATTGTTTCTCCATGTTATAAAATGGTCACATCTCGTTGCCTGATGTGTGACCACAAGGTATTGCACATATTTATCAAAATAAGCTGTATTTCTTGTAGGGTTCGTTGATAAAGAGATATACATGATTTTACCAAGCTTAAGAAATATGGTTTTAATTTCAAATACTACAATCTTTCCTTTTAGTAAAAATATAGAGCTTATATTTCATGTCATTTTAGAGTGTATAATTATCGTCTATTATAATCCAACACATGACCGTGTAAGTTTTATGAAATTTAGGCTCTGTGATAGCCAAATTTTCAGCAATTTTTGTTTTCTACCTTTCTTTTAGATCTAATATCGACACACTTCTAGTTCATGTGAAGAACTTCAATGTTCAAAATAAATTTGACAAGATCCTTGTGGGATTGAATAAATGAAGAGCTAGATAAAATGCTGCACCACTTGCAATAAATTTTGCCCAGAAAGTCAGTTTTGGCTCAAGCTCTTATCTGGCCATGATTTCAGATCAGGTCTGACTAAAAACAGAACACTCTGGCTTCAGTTTTGTAGTTCTGGTCTGAAAATCTTTACCATGGTTTTCGTACAGAGATGTTAAACTGAACATAAGAAATGCATTAAAGGTCATATATAGCTACACAATCTCCTTAACGACTAATTATACTAGGTGAAATTTATCAGTGAAGCATCCTTGTGACATCTTTTGCAATTTGCTCTACTCATGTTTAGAATAGAAGACGTAGTTAACATTACAATTGAATGTCCTTGCATGTATGTAAACAATGTCAGAATCTTTCTAATGTGCAATTGTTTTCTCATAGGCTATCATAGTACATGGGTTTCAGTTGCTTGAGATTTGGCAACGGCATTCCATTGATAGTGGTGGTGATTTCTTGGGCTCCAATACTTCTTACAAAATAGTGGCAGGTATTTATAAGTTTTACTATCTATTTATTAATCTATATTTATATATAGAGTCAGACTCGGCTACACTCGCGTGGATCTCCACTCAGATTTGGTCTGGTTTGTATTGGACAATGGAAGTCCCACATTGATGATCCAAGCCTTTGGATGTGATATACTATCTCTGAACTACTTATACACTAAAAATTATATGATTTAGAGTAAGGTTCGCCGTCTCGGTACCGGACCCCGTATCGATACCATTTTATTATAATGTTGGTATGTGGTACGGTATGAGATGGCGAGGCATACTAAGTATCGGTATGGTACGAGATTGCGTACTGGTTCAATACTGATACGATACGGTAAGGCCGATAAAGTTAGGTAACGAACGGTACGACAAACCTTGATTTGGAAATTCCTAACCTATGCATCAAGTAGTCAGAAAAAATTAGATAGTCTCAATAGAATTAAAGCTCTCTAAATATCATTAAAGCTGTCTAAATAACATTAAAAAATTGGATAGTCTAAATTGGATAGCCAATTTATAAGTAGTATTTATAAATTTTGGTCATACATTTAAGTTTTCAACACAGATGATGCTTGCAATAAAGTCAAGAGTAATTCTGTATTTGTTGGATGATAGTGATCTCATCACTTGTGATATTGCTCCATTGATTCAGATAGAAGGAATGCTTCTTTTTTTTCTTGATTAATAAATGGAAGGAATATCTGATGGATAGCTGTGATCTCATTAACCAATTAATTAATGTTTCTTTCCCCTTCATTTATGTGATGAAACATGTTTGATGCACTGCACATGACCAAAAATTTAGGAGGAACACATATTTGATAGATATCTCTGATCCCCTTGAACAATAACTGTTTGGGATGTAAATGTTTTGTCTAGACATGCATGTACATATATATGGGTGAATGTATGCATGTATGTTGTGTGTGCATGGTCTGGGTAGTTAGCAAACCATAGAACATTAGCTGAAAGAGAGAGAGTGTGTGTGAGAGAGGACTGTAGCAACTAGAAAAGGGAGTTTCTTTAAAGAATGCCTCGGATTTGTGGCAACCTTACCCAGTCACTAGGCTCCAGTGTTATATCTAATAGGTATGATTCTTGAAATCGAGGAAGAGAAATGGAAATTTGCCAAGTCTTACCTAGTCAGTGAACTAGTGGAACTGAAATTTCCCGATCTTTTGTCACAACATTCCCTCACTCTCATCATGGGTTGATCTTCTTTTATGATGATTTGATTTTAAATATTTTTCTAATTTTTAGTGACACAATAATCTTAAGTTTGTGTGACATTCCTTATATTTATCTTAGTTTGTTCAATGTAGGGATGTTTCTGCTGTCTTTGGCTTGGATTTTGATGTGCTGCCACTTCTAAGTTGTTTGTACAAAAGAGTGTTCTGGAATCATGACTTAATTATGATTGTTCTTGCAGGTTCTTTATCTGAATGGAAGGGAATTCTCATTCGAAATTGTGGTTTTCTCCTAGAGATGATGGCTTTTTTAATGGCAGTTGGTCATTACTTGATCATCTGGTGGCTTCATGGCATGGCATTTCATCTAGTGGATGCAGTCCTTTTCCTAAACTTGCGTGTTAAGTGTTATTATTTGTCGGTCATTCTTTTTGAGCATTAATATCTTATCAATGGGAAAATTATGATTTCGATGTTTTTCCTTGTCGCTATCATGATAAGCAGGCTCTTGTAAGTGCAATTGTGAAGCGGGTCAGGGCATATATCAAGTTAAGAAAGGCATTAAGTTCTCTAAATGGAGCTCTTCCTGATGCTACATATGAAGAGCTTTGTGCATTCGATGATGAATGTGCTATCTGCAGAGTAAGTAATTCTCTTAAGTTATGCTTCAAAAGTCAAAACTGTTGTTCCGTATCTATTTTGTGGGAACATAATTGCTTGTGTAAACTACAGGAACCAATGGCTAGGGCAAAAAAGCTATCATGCAATCACCTTTTTCATCTTGCGTGCTTGAGGTCTTGGTATGATCTATATGCCTCTCTTATAGTTGGCATCCCCCCATTTCTCTCTCTATACACTGGAACTAGATAATTCAGCAATTCAACCATATGGTGATATTTTGCATTCTAGGATATAGCTGATTTGAAGGCATTATATACATGAAATGATAAACCACTATTGCTCATAAAATGTCTTATAAAAGGTTTTATCTTGTCTTACGCAGCCATTGGTACAGGTGCTAATTTTCAAAATTCCTGAAGTGTTCAGCGCTTAGCCTCCAATAAACCTGATAGGACACTCCCATATAATTTTTAGTAAGAGGGTATGTGTATGCATGATAAAACCATTTTGATTTTCGACTTGTTTGTAAAACCTTTACAGCTTTTGGCAGCAAAATTTGTTGCTTCAGAAAAAGTGAAAATGAAAACAAGGAATGGCAGAACTACTGTGCAAATGCTATCTGCAACATTCATTTCCATGGGGTGTCTCACTAATTTGTAGGGAAACAGAAACACAAAAAACATCAACAATACCAAACAGGCCCTAAAAATTAATTATTAGAAGTAAAATAGTTTTGGTTGTGCACACACGTCGCCAGCTTGTAACCTGTTAGTGCTTTTTGAATAGTGGCCAAGGAAAACACCATGAATAATTTGAGAACTTTAGAATCTTTTGGAGAGCATTGTTACAATGCCTTCAAAGGGAGACTCCAGAATACAACCTCACATGTCAAAGTGCTTGGCTGATGTAACTATTTAAGTAGGACACTATTTTTAAAGTCTGAAGTAGGGTTTTGCTGTGATGTGTTATTTTTGACTGTCTACAACTATTGGTACTATAAGATTCTACAAAATCTAGTTTTGCAAGATCCTAGGGTTTTTATACGTAAGTTTAGGCCATTTTTCAATGAGTTTGCATCATTTAATCCATTTTGATTCCCATGTTTAAAAAAAACGAAAAGAAAAATCAAAACCTCTGAAGACACTTTTACTGCTTTTTCATCTCAAAGCAATTGTTGTGTCATGTGCTTACTGATATTGATCAAATTATGTTGTCTTTAATCTGTAAGGACAGCTCTAAGAAAAAAACTAATGATTTGTGATATTAAACATTTTTGCAATTTTTATAATCTAAAGTACTGCACTTTAGTGCAAGTTTAATGCCACATCACAACAAGGCACTTAATATTTGACTGCGTCAATAGTTCAAAATTAAAATCAATTATTTTATGGACATAATAATGGGTGTTACAATGTGGAAGAAGTATTATTGGGTGTGTAAAACAGAAAGTATAGATTTTCCTCATTATTAATTAGGTGGCTGTAGCATATTGGCAACTTTTCTTTCTGCAGTTTCTAAGCCAGGCTTGGAAGAAGTTTAGATTAATTTTTCATCGGATAACAATTCAACATGTCCTCTAGTCAAAAGCCTGTGCGTCCAAAGAAACGTGTTGGATATACCAAGCTCTGCAACTCGCTGGTAGTTATGTAAAATATATACTTTTAGTACATCATTGCTGAGATGTAAACAGGGTTCACGTGGTCCTCCATGTGACTATGATGTGTTAAAATAAAATGCAATCATTTCAGATACCTGTTCATTTCTTAGCATGTTCTGATATATTATAGGTAGTTTATGCTATGCATCCCAATTTAGTGAGCAGTCATCTTCTAACTCAGGGTTGTCTGATTGTTTTCATACTATTTGCTTTGAATCGACTTTTAAGAAAATAATATGATAGTTATCCATTTTATTGTGAGATGAAAAGAGACATTTTCTGGATGTTCAGATTGAGTTGTTTGGTCTGTTTTATGCAAGGTCAGAGGGCTTTGTACATCTGTTTTTCCTGTTTCTTTTCTTTCTTTTTTTGTTGGGTTGGGGGGGGGGGGGGGGGGGGGGGGGGGGGGGGGGTTGGTGGTGCATGGAAGTGATTCTTTTATGATTGAGTAATTTCTAATCAATTGATTGTGGTTGCATGATACCTGTCTGTATTTTCCCTTTTTTTTCATGTAGCTTGTTCAGCCCTTATGTTTCCATTAAATTGTATGAGATGCATTATTCTATTATGAAGTTAAAGAAAATTAAAATCATAGAGTCAAGTGATAAAAATTATTGAGATCTGGGGCCTTAGAAATGAAAAATTGATGAGAAGAATGAGTATAAAAGCTCAGAAGAAAAGCCCTCCATATTAAAGTGATAAGCAGCAAGGATTTAGGTGTTAGGTATGTAGCAATTTGAAATCTATGATATGGATTCTATTGGTTAGAGTTGGGAATGGTACAGAGGGATCTACAACATTGTATCATATGTTCATTTGTGCTAGTTCGCATGGACATGGGAGTAGCAACTTATCATCATGTAACTTCTACCTAAGTTAATCAGATTGCTCTGGAAACCCATGGGAACTCAAACCTGCACCTGCTTCCTAGTTGCTTTATGTGGTTTTACAATATCTGCTTCCCTTCTCCTACACATACCTGCTTCTGAATCAACACCTTCTACAATGATTTGTTTTCATCCAGTTCTCCTCTCCTTAACTAAAGAATGCCAATAACATGATTTAAACTTTTAGCTAACCTAAACATGTGAATAAGACCAAATTTTTTTTCTGCAAAAAAAATGTGTATTTTGAGCTGAAATTGATCTAAAAGCAACTTAAGTTTTGGGGTTTCAGTCAATTTTAGCATAAATTTAAACAATTTGATTGAAACCAACCAATTTTGTTGATTTTTCCTTAAATCAATATATATGAGGCCCATTAGCTTTATTTTTGAACCTCTAATCCTTTTACTGAGAGGGGAATCCAAAAGGGTTTTTTTTTTTTAAGAAAACAGAGAATTTGGAATATCATATATTTCAAAGTGAGTATACTTGCTTGGTGTACAGGTTCTACTCATGATGCAGTAATTTTGTTCATTCATATTGTTTTTTTAGTTCCTTTATGTATTTATGATAATATTTGTTGCTATTGGTATGTTGCCTTCATTATCTGTCTTTTAATAACTATTGTACATGAATGCTTTTCATAATTATTCTTTTGCTACTGCTATAACTATTGCTTGAGTTGATTCATTTGGATAATTTACTTAGTTATGAGATGCCTTGGTCACTAGACAGATCTTAAAGTCTCGCTGTATTGTTGTTATATTGCTAGCTAACAATGTACTCTACAATGAATAATGGGTAATATATTTTCTTAAACTTGCACAAACATTCAAAACTTTTTCTTTCTTTTTTCCCTTTTTTGGGTTATTTAATATATAAATACTTTTTATGATTTTTAGAAGGTTCAGGTTCGTAAAGACATCATGCCCTTGCATATTATACTTTGATGTAAAGTTTAGAATGTTTACTTTTTTGCTATTTTCTTTCCCTTTTTTTTACCCTGTAGTTTCTTTTTTTTTAAGGCGAGGATCAACACCAGAAAAACCAAAATTATTGTAGTTACAAAAGGTTCCATTCCAGATTTGGGCCAGTACTGATACCAAATCCAGGTTTCAGAATTTCATAGCAATTGAACATCCACATTAAAACCTCAAATATCCAAGACTTAATGTTATCATTTCCTTTCTTTATAGGTTCATCTTCCTCTTGAAGTTCATTATGGTATTCCCATAATGCAACTTGCAATTTTAAGATCTGCCTCTATTAATTTGTAGTGGCATAATTGAAAGATAGCTAAACCTTTTCTTATGGCTGCAAAAATGGAGACTGGAGACTGAATTGGTTTTGTTAAATTTTTCATCTTGACAGAAACAATTAAATATTTCAAACCAAGGATGCTTGAAACATGTTTGAGGTAAAAAAAAAACTGTAATGGATAATTTTGCTTGTTTTCATTAGTTGCGTGAAGGGAGCTTATAAGTAACTGGTACATATCTCTATTTTCTTTTTTAATATATTTGTGAATTTTCAACAATCATGGGATTTGGATAGGTCATTAGGGTGTTACATCTCTACTTTTCTTAAATTTTGGATCAAGAAGTTCTATATCATATGTAGCTTGCTTGAGGGAGCAAAGAAGAGAAAACATGGTTTAATTAAGGTTAACAACCTTGAAGTGGTTATTAGGAGATCTGGATCCTGTCCAAGTGAACCATCTTCTTCTCACTCTTCTCCATATTCTATATATTTGTTGTTAAGATATGACAGGGTCATATCAGTAACCATCTCTGTGGTTCTTCATTAGCTTTAACTTATCCTATATGCAATTTTTTTTAAAAAAAGAATTGAAGAGTTGTTTTTGACTTTGATTTGCTTCGGTATATAGCTATATGGAATATAGCTACTTGTTTTCAATGGGCACATGGTTGGGCAATTGGTGTGTGTGTTTTCATGTGCTTTTGTGGTGGGGATGGGGGGTGGGTCTGCCCAAAGTACTTTTTTGCAATAGTTATGTTGATTCTTAATCCTCTTCGTAAGCAGGACCATAACTAGTGACTGTCCTAAAGATCTTGTCCTGTTCATTTACTTTATATTGTGATTTAGATGCATCATTCTCTATAATATACAAGATGGTTTTCTATTCATAGTTGATTATGGATTGTGATGGAATGCTATTCTTGCTCTTTGCTATTGTATCTTAATTTTCTTTGTAATTGTTTCCAGGTTAGATCAGGGCTTAACTGAAGTGTATTCTTGTCCTACATGTCGAAGGCCTCTTTTTCTGTCTAATACTCAAGATGGCACAAGCTCTGCGACAGGAGAACTTTCCAATGTTGGGCAACTTGCTGAGCAGTTAAATTTGGGATTGAACCTGCGGAGAATATCTGGACATACACCACCTTTTGGGGCATTTCCTAACCTGCAACACAATCCTTCTGATACAATGTGGAGGTTATCTTAATTTTATTTTTCTATTTGTTATGAAACTCAAAATAAAAATGCTTTGCATATATCTTAGTACAGCTATTTTCCAGTTGCAGCATGCATTATATCATTGTGGTATGGCAATTGTTGGCCTTGCTGGTGACCTCCTTTTAGATGCATTTTCATCATATGTCTTTCATGCACTATACTACATGGCATGTCTCCCTTTATTCAGTTTTATACTTCATACCCATGAAGGTCCGCATATTATTCTGGAAAGCTGTTTTTTTACCAAATTTACCAGTATGTCCTCAATTTTATGTTGTTTAGTAGAATAGTTAAATGCATGATTGATAATTCTAATTGATCATTCTATATATCTTCCTCTGTTTAGAGGCTGGAATTATCTAAACTAGGGTAGCGCACCTAGGGCTACTAATGAGTTAGGTTGAGCCACAACAGAACTTCTTTAAATCTGGGTCCAAAAATTATGTCTGACGGCAAGCAATCATAAATGGACACTGCATCTGGTCAGTTCTATGAGTTAAACTTAAAACTAACATGGTTATCAGGTCCTTTTGTTTATAGGGCTGAAAATTTATCAGATGTGGATCGGATATTGGCAATATTCATATCTATATCCATATGTTTCAACAGATACATATTAAATGATACCAAAACTAGTATCCATATTTTTAAAATCGGATATGGATATGAATTGGATATTAAGCATATCCATATTTGTTCTAAAGTGATATGAATACTAATCAGATATAAGCATAGCTATATTTTTCTATCCAGATACAAATATAAGTCACATATTCTTTTTGGATATAAAATCAAATTTTGAGCGGAATTTAATAATGAGAACTGACATTAATGACATAATTATAAAGAACAGAAACAATGAAAGAATTGCATTTTAACATTTGAAAATAATTCAGCAAACATTTACTGAAAGCAAGAAGTAGATCATAAAAATCTAAATATAAAAATATATTTAGGAAAAGCAAATAATAAGTATCCTATATCTTCAACAGTCCCACTAGTAGATATAATGTATAACAACTGCATACAATTTACAGGAAATGGAATATGTGGTAACCAGAAACACATGTAGAAAGGTACAAAATAGTATAATGATGCACAAATATATACCAATGAGCATTATGTTGCAAATATATGGAAATTCATCACTTAATTAAATTGAAAACTAATAATCCCTGTTATCAACTTTATCTATGATTTATACCACACAGCGACAAATACATAATCATGAGCCAACTTATTAAAGAAGCAGTATTTTTTATTTCAAAAATTCGAGTTGGTTCGTGCTACATTGCTACTTATTAATTATATAAATAGATACACATACATGGAACCAAACATGAAATTAACAAATACTCTTAACTAATTATAAATTGACATCATAAATTGACATAATTATAAACTAATTTATTAAAGAAATATATTTTTATTTCAAAATTCGAGTTGGTCCATGCTAAATTGTTACTTATTAACTGTCTGAATAGATAAACATGCATTCAATAAAACATCAAATTAGTAAATACTCTTAACTAATTTTTAATTGATATCGTTAATTCTTACTTTATTTCCTTTTTAATTAATAATTGCTTACACTTTGCATAAATCTCATGATATAATTTAAAGGCATGCAATATATTTCTAAACATAATCAAAGTAACTTATAATGAATTCGGATTGATATTAATGTAATAGTCTTCCTAGTTCCTATCCAAATTTTGAACACTCTCAACAAGAAGCAATCTACAAGGGCAATGGGATGGCTATTAGAGTATCAGTTATCAAAGAGAAGGCATGAGAGAGGAGAACGGGAAGAAAACAATGATACCTATGCAAAGATTAGGGGAATCTTTGGGGACAGCCCAAAGATTTTGTCGGTCGTCAAACAAAAAGGTAGCTGAGATGTGAGGTGTGTGAGAGAAAACCCAATCACAGTCGTCAATGCTGTGGTGGTGTTTGTCAACAACGAGGGGCAGCTAAGACCCATGATGTAAGGGAAGAGGACTAGGCCTATAAGGCTTGTTTGCCCAGATGTGTTGATTTTCAATCAGGAAGGAGCAGGACTGGGCTTGAGAGCACTTATCACAGGTTGGGAGGTCATTGCTCATTGCTGGTCTGGGAGGAGCAGGTGATGGAGGTGAGGGAAATATGGGATCTAGGGCATGGCCATAGAGTATGTCGGGAAGCTGACTAACAAAGGTTTCGTCCGAGTAGCTGATGCTGCCGGCCACTCGCCAATCAGAGAGTAGTTGATGGAGGTATGGTAGGGGCAGCTGGGTATAGGGCACGGCCACGTAGTATGTTGGGGACTTGACTAGCAGGGGTTTTGTCGATGGTTGATGTAGCCGATGCTTCTGGCTGCTCGTCACTGATCAGAGAGGAGCTGTTGATGGAGGCATGTTAGGGGCAGATGGGTGTAAGACACAGCCACGGAGTATGTTAGGGAGGGGAGCAAACCAGAAGATCCTTGAGGTCACTCGCTAGTGGGCTAGGACTCATCGTCGGTTGGAGAGGAGCAAGGCAACGGTGGGGGCGAGCAAGCCGAACCTAGGACAGGGTAAGGAGATGCGAAAGAGGGTGTCGAAGTCTTGGACGGGAATAGGATTCGGAACATTGCAAGTTACATGGTTAACAGGCTAACAGGGTTACGAGGGCTCTTTTTCTTTTCATATTAATGTGGATGTCCGGATCTGAATCTGAGAAAATTCTAAAGGCAGGATTTGCAATTATAAATCTGAATTCATATCCAAACCCAATCAAATGCAAAGATTTGTACCCAAATCCAATCCAAACCATTTATGGAAATGGATACGGTTGGATTTATCAGACTCATTTCCTAGCCTATTTGTTTATGATTAGATCCAATTTTCCAATAGATGCACTAGTTCTTAAGTGTTTGGGTTATATGCGTGCGCGCATGTTTGTGTTATATAAGCACACGCGCGCGCACACATACTTACGTATATACATACCTCTCTCTCTCTCTCTCTCTCTCTCTCTCTCTCTCTCTCTCTCTCTCTCTCTCTATATATATATATATATATATATATATATATATATATATATATATATATATATGTACACACACACACACACACATATATATATATATATCATGCATGCATGCGTACATACACACGTCTATAATGCCTCTCTGAAATCCCTAACATCCTCCCTAACATCCAAAAATTTCCAAATCTTGTCCGGTTCCCTCGTCCTCTTTGCCCCCTCCGATGACTCCCTCCATGGTGCAGAACCTGGCGGTGATGAAGCACAGAGACCTGATCGGCCACTTTGAAATGATGGGGTGGTGCATGCAGCACGGTCCTGAGACCAGCTGCTGATAGACAACGTCTAGATCCAGGCTCAGACCACCAAGAAGCAACCGAGGGCTGTCGCCTTCCCCATCAACCATACCCTCTTCTGCTACCTCTCTCTCACCAATGCCGCCCTCCTTTCCTCGAAACCCTAGCCGGAGTATGTATATGATGAGTATATAGTCGGAACAGTTGCTCTGTATTGTATAAAACTGAGAAAAACTCTGATAACATGTTATGTTCGACTTGAAAAGATTTTATGTAGGAGTGCTGAAAGTGGGCATGTAATGGTGAGGACGTCTTGATTTCTGTATATATTTTTTTTAAGTGTTGAGTAACATCATAATGTTACCGAGGGTTGGTAAATGCAGAGTCAAACAAAGGGCTGGTATCTTATTGTGAAGTTAAAGCACTATTAGAATAAATTATTTTCCCTGTTTTCTCCTGTGTAGCTGCACAGAAATAAAGCCATAAAATTTGATATGCACCAATGGATTATCTTTATGGTGGCATGGTATGTTAAATCTCCCTCTCTTGGCCTGTGCAGGGAAGTTGGTTTTGATTCCAGTTGGGCACCTCCGTGGCTAAATCAAGGAATGGATGTTGCTGGTTCATCCAGTGGAATCAGGTCAGGTGGGCTTAATGGAGTCCAGATGATGATGAGGCAGCTGACATCTGTCAGTGATAACTATGCTCATGGTTCATTAGATGATTCTCCTTGGATCTTGTGGCCTAATCAGCAAGCTTCAGGTTCCTCTGTTCCTCCATCCTCCTCCCTCAGATACACCAGAAATACAGCTGGCCTGCAGTTTAGAGACACTGCACCCACTGTAAATGGAAACATGCCGGATATACTTGCCATGGTAGATAGAGTGCGAGAAGTTTTGCCCCACATGCCTGATGAACTAATTATTCAGGTATGCTCCAATTTGATGCTACTTGTGATTAGCCAATCGAAGCCTGACATCGTCAAATCCTTCGCTCTTCTTGCAGGACTTGTTGCGGACCAACAACATCAACATTACTGTGAATAATCTTCTTCTAGCTCAATAATAACCGGAACATCCCCAGTACGTGTATATGCTTATTAACACATCAAATTGTCTGCAAGTATTGTATACTAGAAGCAACTGAGATAGGTGAGGGTTATGGTGTCGAATTAATTCTATAACCGCCCACTCCTGCTAACGCCTGCCTAATCGATCATGTTTCCGGCCTATCGCTCTTATCCCATCGATCTAATGTGTAGAAATTCTATGGCAACAAACACAGTTTATGAAAACTTGCACCTGATGTTAATAAGCTGTGCAAAATCAGTGTTTGCCATGACTTGTACATGATATAATTGATGAGAAAAGAATGGAGAAACGTGTGGTCTCTGGCTAGGTCACGACGCGACCATCACCCTAAAAGCTGTTTTGATTTATGTTGAGAAAGGAACTCAAAAGAAGGGCTTACGGTAAACGAATTGCAAACGAAGAGCTTGTCCTCTGGCTGGGTCTACCATTTCAAGGAACAGGAGATGCTGTTTAGCAGGAGCAGCTAAAATAGGATGACATGGGTCGGACGACTACCGAGTATCGAGGTCGGGCAATTTGAACAGTTGCTATCCTTGAGTCAACTGTTTGAGGAAATTTTTAAAATGTAAAACTCAAAACGTCACCACGCTTGCTCAGGAAGCCTGGTGAACTTTAAAAGCTCTGGTTCTGTAATTAGTGATTTCTAGAGGCTTCATCGGGTGGACTTATGTTATTCTATTGATATATTGTTTTTTCCTCCCTTGGATTGCAAAAGGTTCCAAGAATAAATAGTACAATATGATAAATTTTACAAGATAGGCTTCCATAAAAGAGAATCGAGACCATCCAGAATATGGTCTTATGCATATCATATACAGCTCCAGTTTTTCTTTGAAGCTGCATTTGTGCGCCAATTTGCGGACTCATTGAGTGCTCGTCTTGTACAATTGAACTGATGTCTCCGCAACCTGCTCCTCTAAGTACTTGGTATTTGCCAAACGATTTCGCATGTATCGTGGTGATTCGTGGGTGCAGTTTAGGCTTACTATGAAGCACAAGTGGAAACAAAAGCTCTCTTGGGTTCATAAAACAAATTTAAGTAAATCTTTTATGCAAGGAAAATAGAAGATCTAGTGGCTGCCCTGAACGGGCTTGCTAGATTCAATTTTCCTTTCTAACATCAGAGCATGCTCGCTTAATTCAAGCAAATAATTTTTTGGCATCTGAACAGAGGAACTATAAAGAGGGATGCTTTTGAATTTTTAGGATGACTAGGAAATACCTATATTCCCTTTTTTTCCTTTTTTTTTTCTTTTTTTTGGTACACCGGCTCCTTACACCATATGTAGATGAGTGCAGCCAAAAAATTCAGAAAAGAGAAGCTAGCTTAGTGGTTGGGGAACATCCTCCTGAGTCATCCAAAGAAAATCCCTCGAGTGATGCGCCGTGTAAGAGGCCACCCAGTCAGCAGTTGTGTTAGTCTCCCGATACACATGCATAGCCCTAAAGGAGCCACAGTCCCCTGCCGTCCGCTGTATGTCACAAAGCAAGGACTGCTCGGACTCGGAGAGTCGCCCGCAGATCCCTTCGATTACTGCCATCGAGTCACCCTCCATATGGATATACTCTGCACCCAAACTGCACCTCGCGAAGGAGAGCCCCTCCCATGCTGCCCGCAACTTCACACCCATGATGGAAGTGTTAAATATCCGCCAGCCGCCACAAACTTGGAGTGGTGATCTCTAATGATAAACCCCACACCCCCCTCTCGCCTTGCTCGATAGCGCTGCCAGCAAAATTCACCTTAAGAAAGCAAGGGGGTGGAGGCTCCTAGAAAACATAAACAAATCTGGTTGCTGACTCGGCTGGATGAGAGACCTAGATGTCCCTAGCCGTCTCAGGAGAATAGAATAGTGCACTGCTAATGAACTCCGAAGCATGAAGCAGCACTCTGGCCACCACCAACCTCAGATGTAACTGTTGATCCTCGAAGATTCAGACATTCATATCTAGCCAAATATGGTAGGCCAAATAGGCGCACCGAACCTCCCACTCCACCGTGTCAGGCCTTCTTGTAGACACCTGCAGCCACAAGAGAAAGCCCGATGTCGAGGACCTGCCCCGCCCGACGTCAAGGATAAGCCCCGCGCATTCTGAGCCGCACGCGGATAGCAGAAAAGGGCATGGCCAATGGTCTCCTTCATTAGCGACATACCTCACAGGCGGGGGGAATCCTCATCCCTCTGTTCGCCAACACACCTGCGATCGATAGGCATCCCCAGACCACCTTCCAAATGGACAAGGCAACCCGAGGGTAGATGCGCAGCTGCTAAATCCTAGCTCCCTCTAACTGCCGCGTCGAGGCCCTCGCCATCAGCCCTCGAAGGTCCCGAGCACTCGCCCTCAGCCCTCGGAGGTCCCGGGCGCTCGCCCTCGGCTTATCAGACCTGGTCCAAACCTTCCTGTCGGCCCTCTCCTTCGAGATAAGCAGCATAGCCAGAAACTGCTCAGCCAGTGCCTCCCCCAAAACCTTCCGAACAAGGTCTGCATTCCACCTTCGCTCCTTTGGGACAAGAAGATCACCGACCTTGCGCCCTGCCAGTCGCACCGGATCGAGAAACATGGGCCACCCACTCGGTGGCAATGCTATCAGCCACCTATCCTCGAGGATGTCCACTGCCTGATTCCCCTTTATCAAGATTAACAAGAAATAAGTAACTGGAGAAAAAACTTTATTTAGCTAATTAGAGTTATGCAAGGACGAAATAAAACCCAACACAAATCTTAAACTCTATCTCTACTTGGCGGTACTTATGTTGGCCATCGCTAACAACTGAAAAACCAAATGATTTTTCAAAATTTATGTTATGGATTTATCTTGCTTAGTTCGAACCAGTGTTCCTGGCGGTCAAGTTGGAACCAGCTCTCTATAATCAGCCGATGTGGGACTATGTCGACCAGCTCTCCATTAGCAACACAAGATTTCCATCCTTTGGGAAAATGCCATTTCACATGAGAGGAACAACACCAGGATCATTTTCAATGTAACATCACTCCAAGAGATGCATAATAAGTATTTATCTGCTTAAACTTTATCATATGGGCATTCACATAATCACACTTGCCATACTTCAGATAAGATATCTGATGCACGATCAAGTTCGCATGGCATGGAATTCAAAAAGCAGCCACAAGGATACCACAAACACCACCGAGTCACAATGTCAAAAATATTAAGCAGCCTTGACTGGGTCGAACAAATGTTAGAAGGAAGACCCATTTCCAAGTTTGTTCGAGTACACTGCTGTTTGAAGCTGCATGGATACACGTTCAAGAGCTCTGAAGCTCTCTCTTGCACTTCCCCCGGTCAAAGTAGAAACAGAATATAGAATAAGTAACAGATAAACATGGCCAAATCCACATCAGATTTGTGGGCAGAGCTGTTGCTCGACCATGCCAAATCTACTTCACTTCAACCCATGTCCAGAATTGATGTAGATATGACTGCTCAGGAAAAAAATAGAGTTAGCGAAAACCATCATCCAACAGATTCCAAAAGGCATTTCATCAAACAGTGGCATGGCATCTAGCAGAAAATACTATACAGGCAAGCCGAACCTACGTACTCTCTCCACTAGGGATTGTAATGCAGGCGTTCCTCTAGATGTCCACCATCCCCATTAATCTCCAGATGAGAATCGAACATCCAACAGATTCTAGGAAATCTCATCAAACAGTGGCAGGACATGTTGCAGCATCGCCGGGCCACAGGCAGGCAGACCAGGTGCCTTGGGGGGCAGTGGCCGCAGACCACCTCAAGGGCGAGGTTGCCGAAGCTGGTGGTGGCCTTGCTTGTCTGGGTGAGCTCGACGGCGAGGTACCCAGAGTGCCCACCATGCGGATGGCGCTCGGGTTGGCCCTGTACTCGTAGAGGTTGGCGAGCCCGAAGTCGCCGATCCATATGATTGTCTACTGGTAGGATTTTTTTAATTCACCAAGCAGCAGTCATGAACTCATGAATGTTGGAAGCAAGAACGAAGGGATGAGGTAGAACTCTCAAGGGCTGCCCCATAAACATCCGGCGACATAGAAACCCTCCGTGATGACGACCTTTCCGGCGCCGACCTCGTCGGCAGCTTGCTCCGGCATCGGGGCTGATGGGGGAGAAGCAACCCAAAAAGCCCCCTCCCTTCGAATTATTTACAGCACCAGCCATCCCTTTCGTTTCCAAATCGCCCAGGCAATTTGAATTATTTACCGCACCAGCCACGCACATGACCAGTTAAAACCGGTTGCCGGTGGGTAAATCAATGCCGCCCATCATAAATCCGACGTCCAGAAAAAATCCGGCAGTAAAAGAACTAAAAAGGGCTTCGGAGTGCCGCAGCTAAACCCTTTTAAATTTGGGGAAATTAATCACCGGTACATTTAAATTTCCCTTATAAAAGATGTCACATCTAACCTAAGATCCCTCTCCCACGCATTCAACGTGATTTAAGGGACGAAGAGGAAAAGAAATATCCGCTACCGATCACATGGCCCAAGCGAGAGCCAAGGACTCCGCGACCGTACGTGAAAGAAAGAAGCATGGCTCCGTCCAGACAACGGAGCCGAGGGAGGCGACCTGCGCGCCGAGACACGCGCTTCCGTGCAAGCGCTTTACCCGGCACGGCCCGTGTCAAATCCGACGCCTCACGAATCCCCATTCCCCACCCCGCTTCTCCGTAAGACCGCAACAGCATCCGGTCCGGTCCGGTCCCCCACCGCGCCGCCGTCCCTGAACCCGTCGGCCATTTCGCCGCGGCGAGGCATCCAGCGGACCCACCAACTTCACCCACACATCTGCTCTCTTTCTTTGGGCCCCATGGCCTCAGAATCCACGCGGAGCGGGCGAGCCCCTTTCCCTCCCGCAAGGGCCGCACATGTGGTGGGCTCGCGCCCGCGGAACGAGGCGGCACCCTCTCCCACTCTCTTCCCCGGCCTTGTTAAAATGCTGGGGCCCACGTACGGGCTATCATGCGCTTGGTGGGCTCGGACGTTCGTGCGTGGTTGCCAAGAGAGCTGCCGCCTGCATGGGGCCTGCTTTGTTTATTTATTACGTACACACCAACGGTTATCTGTGCAAGTCATTCTAAACACAAGCCTCGTTAATTTGTTGAAGCTTATTCCATAACTAGCTCAATCTCAACTATGCTGGTGACCATCTACTTCTTGATTATAAATTTATTTCATATCTAACAAGTGGGCATATACCACACTTGTGCTGATCATATATGCATGCACTATAACGACAATGTGTCAACTTCGTCATATACATAATATCTGAACAATTAATGTCTACAAACTCAGATTGAGAAAAGAGTTTTGTGGACCATAGGCTTTCGTATTTAAGAAATTTTTAGTAAAACTATATGCCTTCACATTTAAAAAGTTCTAATTGGTGTATTACAGAAACAGTTAAGTGGGATATATATACTTCTACATTATGGTAGTCTCATTCTTGAGTATTTTCCTGGATGGTGTACTCAACAATTCGTACTTAATAGTTATAAAGAATGTTATATTTATTTTCTTAGCTATTTGGTAAGGGCTTAACTCTGTAAAATGGCATGCTATATATCCAAGAGAAATCAAATGTGCTCCGAATCCAGAACAAGTACCACTTAAATCAATTAACAATAGTGGAAGAAAAAAAAGCTAGAGAGAGAAAAATAAATTAATTTAAAAGAAATAAATACCGAAATAATAACTCTCATAAAGAAGTCTCACGCCCTTACAAGACGCTCCTCTCTCTCTCTCTCTCTCTCAAGTCACTCTCTTCCCTTCTTAATAAAACTATAAGCTCTCTCCTACTAAAAAAAATTCATTATCCCAATTATGTTGAAATATAAAACATCACTATCTTCCATTAAAACATAAACTTGGTTATATTGAGCTTAAAGCTCAACCCAACTTAATATGGATATGAATCCTAAAGTTATTAGAACTAATGAGTAACTAATAAAATATTAATAAAATTAGGACTTGGCAATAAATTTCAACAAATATTAGCTTGCCGCTCTATCTTATTAATATTAGAAACTTGGTGCTAGATGGGATACTATATTTTAAAGATTTTACTTTGAAAAGTTTTGTATGTAGCAGTCTCCTCTTCTTAAGAGGACTCCAGTCTCCTCTAAAATAATACAAAGTAATGCTTTGCAAGTTTCTCAAAAAAACTTTAGGGCTCTAGCTTCTAGTTAGGAGTTAATGAAATATATATGCCAAAATTGATTAATTATATATCCTATATTAGATAAAAATCATATTTCAATTTTTGAATAATTTCGTATAAGCACATGTGGGATTATAAATGCATCATCTTTTTTCAAAACAACAAAAAAAATCTCAGTTCACATGCAAGTAACCTTCTAATCACACTCGCGCCCTAATTGTAGATAAAAGATGATATAGTAATAGGTGTTGAGTGCCATTTTTGAAAAAAAAGTGAATATCATATTCTAGTTGCGGGTGCCCTCAAATAGATATTGACCCCAATCCTCTCTCGAGCAATGGCATTTACTACGTCCATACGATATTTCATGAACAGGAAAATAAAAGATGTGACAAAGCAAAACTTTTTTTATGGGGGCCCATGATCCAAACAAATTTCTTATTATATTTTGTTTATCCTGCTCTCTCTCTAACCCCCCAAATGCACGGAAGCTAAAAGCAGGTACAAGAATGGTTATTTTATAACAACATTTCCTAAGCTGCATCTTCTTCCAGCCGACACTGATCCCAATTCCCTAAATCAGAGTCTCCATACAGAGACAAAAAGGTTTCTTAGAAAAACCTCGGTTTCACACTTTCACTCAAAACCTACCACGCTTATAAGTTATAAATTCACAAGGGAACCTCTCAGGTCCCTTTTCCCTCATCTCCCTCCGTTGAAAGACTAGTCGAAGGGGTAGACAGAGGAGTCCGCCCTTTCTTATCTCCTTTCTCTTCTTGCTCTCTGCTCTCCTCTCCCTATCACCCATCCCTCTGCATGTCCCCTTAGAGAAAAACACTACCACGCTTCCTTTCAATCTCATACACACCTGCATTTAATGCCACTATCTACATATACTCTTCTCCTACTCTCATCAAACTCCCACCCAAACATCAGCTTTGCGACGAAAGCCACCATGCCTTCTCTTCTTCTCTTCATTCTCCTACTATCTGTTTCTATCAGTGCATGCGATGGCCGTCATCCAAGTGTTCATGACAAAGATTTCACCAGAGCTTTCCATCACTCAAGCAAGGTTGGTGCAACACCTTTGCCACCTTTGTGTGGAAAGACTACATGGCCTTGTCCTGATCTCTTTCTAACCTTTCATTCCTTTTCAGGATGCTGCAGTCGCGAAGCTCGACGACAAGACTTCAGCCCCACTGAAGCCAGCATCATCAGAGGAAGAGATTCGGAGCAGTGCAACCATGGAAAGGCCGAAAGGCTTGGAGGCTCCTATGAAGGTTGTCGAGCCAAAGAGAGATGCAGTATCAGATGCTGTTCGAATCCCATCGCTGGCTAAGGTTTCATGGCGTGTGCCTCGCGAAAATCCAGGGTTCAATTTGGATTATATGGGCCCTAGAACACATCCCCCATCTCACAACTGAAGCCCTCTCTCGCTGTCCTCTTCCTACCTTCTCTTTAGATGTTTAAAATTAGTTAGGTATCACAGGCTATATGCATTTTGCTCGTTGCTATGACCTGGTTCTCTTATCAGTGTACTACAGATATATATTGCTTGGGTAAAAAGATCTTCCCTCTATTGCTTCATTTTCTCAATATTATCTTGCATATTTTTTTGCTCTACACCCTTCTCTTCATAACATGATGCTTAGTTCAGGATTATTGATAGTGATGGGATGTGCAGGAAGTGAGGTTCTAATGCCTTCCTCTCATGCTGGATTGCCACGAACTCGACCAGTGGTAAGTTGCACATAATTTTTCTTGTAGTTTTAGATGGGTGTGGGGAGCAGTGTTGATAGTTAGTGGTGAGAAACTCGGGACTCATTGCCCACTTCCTGCACCATGTCCTCCTATTGAAGGTGGAAAGGGCATGCAAATGGTCAGTGCGTGCATGCACTTCGTGCATGCGAAGTTCATCTACTGTAGCAGAAATTTGGTCATTAATTTTTTTTTAATTTTAAAAACATTATAGGTAATTTAGATTGGAGATTCAAGAGAGAGATCGTGACATGCTATGATCTCTTTGTTGTGTAGGTGAGATCGGGAGTGCGCTTATTGCTAGAATACGAGTCTAATTATAAAGTAACCGTAGAGCTCAGCTAGCGAAATGAGAGCCGTCTCGGACCTGCTAACCATGGACTACCCAAAGCCCCAACGAGGACTATCGATTCACAACAAATAGAAACCCAGGCGGTCGTTCTACCACCACTTATACAGCTAATTAGAAATCAGGTTGCAGGAGAAATTAAGTTGCCAACTTTTGACGAATGAGGTTCCTTCATAAGACAATAGTCTTTAGTTGTTAGATGATATTAATAAACATCAGATTAAGTATGGGAAGAAGTATAGAACGTGTCGCAGGAGAAAGTTGCCAACATTTGATGAATGAGGTTCTTACATAAGACAATAGTGTTTAGTTGTTAGATGATCGTAGTAAACATCAGATTAAGTATTGGAAGAAGCATAGAAGGTGCGCGCGGGTCTATAGATATGGTTGTAGAATTTGGCAGTTGGATTGCTCATAAATGAAGCAGGCAGTTATCTGTTAGCTCTTGGCACTTTCGGTTCGGTCCTTGTTCCACTGGGTCCCTTCCCACATGGGATTACAGGACTTTTGGTAGCAGGAATGTTCCGCTTCTTAACTTCCACAACCAGAAAACACGGTGTATGGTATCGAAAATTTCGGTATTTTCACTTATTAATATAAAATTTATGACCGAAACTTTTGTTACTGATTTAATTACAAAAATATGTGTAACTAAATTTTCTGATGGTTTTCATCATTAAATTCTATAATAGAATGGTCGTCACTAAATTATTATAAATTAAAAAATTAAATATTTAAAAAATTATGTATTTTTCGGCCACCAACCATGGCATGAACTCAGTTGTGTGGGCCATAGTCAAATTGAATGCCAACAATAAAGCCAGCAGCCACGGAGCACTCGACTTGTTGCCTCCGATGTGGACTTCGCCTGTTTATTTACCCTCCCGTTGTGCATATATAAAAGAACTTCCTGTTTTCTGTTTTTATTAATTGAGAATCTTAGGACTCGATTTCCAACAAAAATAAAATAAAATAAGGAACGGTACAAGGCAAACAGGTAATTCTGAGCTACACAATAGAGTAACACTCTTGCATAACTTACAATAAATTAAGTTGAAATTTAACCCTAGGTTTTTGATACAACTTCCTAGCAAGCAGAGATTTTTCATCACCTTTCTGAACTTGTTGCAACGATCCGAGTTTACTAACTGGTCCAATTGATAAAATTCTGAATACCGGCGGCCTCGGTTTGAACCCTAGCATGGACCATAAGAGCACATGCTAAGATACGAGAAATAAGGATGGCATTAATGGAGGTGTGAATCATATGGTGGTAGCCTTTGTGAAGTATTGGTGGGCCCAACAGAAAAGGCATGAGAAAAGCTTTTGCCTGCTCCTAATATATTTCCCGTTGACTTGAATCCCTAGGGTCCAACGGAGTACTCTCTCTCTCTCTCTCTCTCTCTCTCTCTCTCTCTCTCTCTCCAAAAATGGGTATTTCATACATCATAAGTACAAATACATCCAATAAAATTGGCAAATAACTGGTCCTAAAGTACTTTAGACAACTCTCCCTTTCCAGCCCCCAGGATGCATTCTGAATGGCTCGCTACTAGGGCTGTCAACGGGCCGAGCTACTCGGGCTTGGCTCGGGCCCGGCTCGGTAAAAGCCCGGCTCGGGCTCGGCTCGTTAGTCAAACGAGCCCGAGCTCGAGCCTAAAATGAGGCCCGTTTAAATCCGAGCCCGAGCCCGAGCTCGAGCCCGAGCAGCTCACGAGCCCAAACGAGCCCAAATGAGGGCTCAGCCCAATTAACAATTTAATTGGGTCCCAATTAAATTTGGACTCAACCCAATTAAATTTTATTTGGCTCAATCAATTTCAATCCTAATCTAATTGAACCCAGTTGGATTTAGATCAGACCCAACCCGAGCTAACCCAAATCCTTAAATCGAATTGAATTGATTCGGATTCGGACTCAACCCATTAACCGAACCCAACCCGTTAACCCATTTTTAATTTCTTTAATTTCTTTCTTCTTGGTTTCTCCAGAACATTCCCTAGCCCTAGCCCTCCTTTCTTCTCCGTTCTCCTCGCCGGCTCGCCCCCAAGCTCGAAGCCGATGCCCCCTCCCCTCCGACGACGATGACGACGCCGTACACCCGATCCAGCTCTCCGAGAAGCTTCGTCGCAACCTCCTTTCCCTTCTCCGCCCCCGATGCCGTCGCCCCCGGCGGGGAAGGCAACAAGCGTGAAGCGCCGCCGCCCCATCCGGCCGTTTCTGCATCGAGGTCCCTCCAAGTCCGCCTCCGGACGGGCCCTCCAGGCGCCGCGGACCCTTCTGCAGCGGTTGGCGTGGATGGTACTATCGCTCCTCCTCCGGCGGCAGGCCATCTTCCTCTTCGCGCCGCTCCTGTACGTCGCCGGGATGCTCTTCTATATGGGCACCGTCTCCCTCGAGGGCGTTCCCCGCATCATCTCCCGCCCCGCTCCTGGCTCCATCTACCGGAGCCCCCAGCTGTACCAGCGCCTCCGCCCCGATATGGACTCTGATAACTCTTCCGATGCGGTCAGTTCTTGAACCCACCCCCTTCTTTAAAGAATCCCTCTGGATCTGCTCTTTCTTGTATTTTCTGGCGCTTCGATTTCTCTCTGAGGGCGCTCAGATGGACTTTAGTTTCTGACAGCGCCTGCGGTCGACCCGCGGCCGACGCCTGTGCCGGTGGTGCTCGCGGCCGCCCCCTTCTTTCTTCTCTTCTTTCTTTTTTATTTATTTCCTTCGTTCTTCTCTCCTCCCGTCCTCCGATGAATGAGAGATGGGGCGCCGGCCGCCGGGGCAGGCTCGGGCTCGGGCAAACGAGCCTCACGAGCTCGAGCCCGAGCCGGGGCTGTGCTAGGCGAGCCCGAGCCCGAGCCCAGTACAGGGCTCGGTACCGAGCCCAGTACAGGGCTCGGTACCGAGCCCGAGCCCGAGCCCGAGCCTAGATTTTTATGGAACGAGCCGAGCCGAGCCTGCTGTGGCTCGGGCTCGGCTCGGCTCGTTGACAGCCCTACTCGCTACATATGCAGCCGCTCAGTCCGCCACTCTATTGGCCTCACACAATACAATGAAGAACTCCTCATCTCCAAATATCAACTTCAATGGCGTTGTTTCCTCTTCGCTCTTCAATAGAAGGAGGTTGTGCATAGTTGGGTTTTTATTTCCGGAGACCCACCCAAAAAGACTGGCTAAGTATGGAGTTATTATTTTATGACAATTAGAAGAATCACTTCCACCCTACTCGCCCTGCACAAATGGATCTTTTTCTAGAAAAATATTGTCATTAAATATTTAAGGTAGAAATTTGTTCCTTTTTTTTTTTTGCTAATGTGGGTGGATCATACCTGATGGGTACGGATACACCTAATAAAGTCAAAAAATAGGATACCTCGGAGTGCCAAAGGCAGCTCCCCATCTCCAGTCCACAAGGTGCCTTCGGAATGATTAGTTATATACGCAGCCACCCAATCCGCCGCACCATTGGCTTCACGGTAAATATGCTTGACCTGAAAGGCCCATCCATCCATCACCATAGCCTAAATGTCCCGGAGCAAGTGATGGTCGCTACCGTCACCCCTAGGATCCCCCTGAATCTAACTGATAACGGTAGCAGAATCACCCTCCAGGATGATAGATCTGGCCTGTAAACATACACCGGGCATGGCAAAGGCCTTTGTTCCCCTTTTTTTACCTCGGCAATAATAGGATTCCCCCCAAGTCTACTGTTGCGGGGACGGCATTCTGCTGGAGCCTCATACAACAGCCTAGCCCACATTAAGCTAGCAGAGAAAGAGGACCGCGTTCCTTCCGAGGTATTGTCCGCTTTGAGAGTCGAGCGCACCCGGAGCCCTCCTCACGGTTTTGTCCCACAAAAAGGCCCTCGAGAGAAAAGGATTTCCACCCCCCATTTAAGGCATGGAACCTTTCCGCTACTAGCCGATGTGGGACTAAATTCAAGGCCCCCTCCCCCCCACAACATAGCCCCCCCAGCGGGAAGGTTCCGGCCAGGTTTTACCCCAACGGGCCCCCACAGTCCTGGAGGGTAGTCAATGGAGAGAGAAGGCGCCCCTTCCTGGCGCGCCATCTGTTGCGGGGACGACATTCTGCCGGAGCCTCACACAACAGCCTAGCCCACATTAAGCTAGCAGAGAAAGAGGACCGCGTTCCTCCCGAGGTATTGTCCGCTTTGGGGGTCGAGCGCACCCGGAGCCCTCCTCACGGTTTTGTCCCACAAAAGGGCCCTCGAGAGGAAAGGATTTCCACCCCCCATTTAAGGCACGGAACCTTTCCGCTACTAGCCGATGTGGGATTAAATTCAAAGCCCCCCCCGCCCCCCCCCCCCCCCCCCCCCCCCATCTACAATCATAAATCTATCCGACCATCAGGTGGAATAGATTTATGAGGGGAGGGAATATCCCCGCGCCCGTGGCATTACTCTATTTCGGAGGTGTAAAAAAAAGATCTCGTAGAATAAGTGATGGCGAGGGGTATCCTCTAATTATTTTGCATCCAAAGCTGCTCGAGAAATTTCTTCCTTCATCTAATCATCAACGAATATGCTCACATGTGATATATTTTTCGGAAGGGACATGTCCGTGTGCGATTAGGAACCGTCAAATCACCGGCCAACATGAATCTCAAAGTTTCAGCCATATTGCACTCAATGTTGGACCATGCCGGAGCTAATTATTATTTTAATTTTTTTTATTTACCTCAAAATTTTATGGCCTATTTGATTTGGAGAGAGAGGAATATGAACGAGTGATTCTTATTCTAGCTAGTTGGTCAAAAAAAAATTATTATCATTTTGATTTTTTAAAAAAATAAAAAATTTTGTAATCTTCAAAATTTAATTACTATTCTTTTTTAGTATGCAAATTACATTTTGATTCCAATTTCAGCCACGAACCGGCCATTATGACTTTCAATTCAATTCTAAATCTGGTCGCGAACCAAACACCGTATTAATTTATTTTATAGAAATAGAAATCTCAAGCGCCATCAAGGTTATTGAGATGCCTGACTCATAACAAAGGATGTTACTCCAGCCAATCTTGTTTTTTTTCCATCCTGGTTATAACCATGGTTGAATTTTATTAATTCTGAGCAGAGGTATCCTTTTCTGGCACGCTTGATAAGATAAAAATAGCATTCATACTCATATGGTGGAAAGATTGGAAAAAAAGGTTGCAACTATCCGCCATCATGTCCCCATCATGTCCCTGCTGCCGGAGTTGATTTTTTCGTTAAAAACCACGTAACTAAATACCTAATTTTATACATGACCATGGGCTTTTCTCTTTAAAAACCCAGGAAACCCATCTGCAGTTGGGGGACAAATTAGAGGTGTTCCATTAAACCTCCATATCCCAAGTCCATCCGGGGACAGCGATCTCATGCTTCCCAAGACTGCCCCCTCTAAAGTTACATTAAATTAATAGCAATCGATTCCTCGAACTGAAACCACGAACAAATGCATGAGGAGTATATGAACGTGATAAAAGAAATGCGTGCTTCAGAAAAGACAAACATCCCCACTCCGAATCCAGAAGCAAAACCGACAACGGTGTTTCCTGCTGAATCCGACGGTCAAGATCACATGGCGGCACATGGTGTGGATGTCCGTTTCATGACTGTTCTATGTTAGACGGCATCGTGAACTAGGTCACCACAAAGGGATTGATCGTGAACCTGTTCACGGCCGGGTAGTCCACCGGGCCCACTAAGCCCAAAGCTTTTGGACGGCTGGAGCGAAAAATGTTAGGCCCAGCGGGCATGGCTAGGTCTGGAATATAGATCCGTTTAATAACTGTGCCAGGCTTGGACTTCGGATTGAAGCCAGGCCCAAGCCCAGCCCAGCCCTTTTTTATATTTGTAGATTTAACTGATAATTGTTGTTAATATGGAAACTTGATGGGATAATAAATATATTCTAAAATTGGTGGCAATAATTAACTATACACATTCAGTATTTTTTTAAAAAATATTTTAAAGTATTTTTAGTATTTTTGTATCTTAAAAAATTAAAAAATGGTCATGAAATTTGAAGCTTGAAGCCCGTGCAGAGGCGAGCTCAGTTGTAGAACATAGGCTCAAAGGCCAGTCGAGCCTAGCCGTGGCGTAACTGAAGTTTTCTACCTTTGGGCAAAGCCCGGTCCGGGTTTGACCCGACCCGGCCTTTGGAAAGGTCTAATCCCAAGCTGGAGACCAAAAAGTTTCACCGTCCCCCCACCCGAAGAAATCTGGGTCCAATTTTGCCATTGCTTCATCCAATACTACCTGAAATATATTGCCATTGCTCCCTTCAAATTACCTGAAATATAACCCCAAATCATTAATCAGGCGATCAAAAAGGTTCTTTCCTAGCAAAGCTGACTGTTGCTTTAAGTCACTAACATGGGAGACTGTCAACAAACAGGTAGAATAAAGTTTAAACACCCTTTTCCACAAAACGCATGCCATGAGATCTTTTAGCTTAATTAGAGAGCGAGGATATCGAGTTCACAGATTTTTGAAGTATGCATTGCTTCAAAAGATGTCAAGTAAGTCCATAGCTTAACAAGAAGAGATCTTGTTATCTGGCTTTTCAAGCTCTCAAGTGCCAAATAAACCCCAATAACTGGCTATAAAATAGACTCATTAAATAGTTAGGAATAAAGTTTAGCATGGCCATCATCTTTGTTATCAAGACGAACAACCATGAAGCCTACTCACAAAGAAGATTTTTGGGTTCTTAGCTGCTCTATCCATATGATATTTCTTAAGTGGGTGGCAATGGAGACTGCTTCGATGAAAAGGTACGGCGGAAGGGAGGCGTGCCCCATGCATGAGTACGTGGAGACACAATGCTTGTGTTGCACCAACGCGCACCGTCCGATGAAACGGAAACGAACGGGATAAAGGGCGTTCGCGATGACGCCCATCATGAGTCATCCATCCGACTCTCTCACTCGTAGCGACGGCAAACCACCGAGACGAGGACGATTCCCGTTCCCTTTCCTCCCGGATAAGCAGAAGCAGCGAGATAGAAGAGAGAAGGATTTTTTTAAAAAAAAGAAGAAGAAGGAGCAATGGCCGGGAGATTAAGCAGCGTAGGATCTCGGATTATGGGAGGCCACGGCGTGGTGGGGCGATCCCTGGGCTCCTCCCTCCGCAACCGCTCCGGCATGGGCCTCCCCGTCGGCAAGCACATCGTCCCCGACAAGCCCGTAATCGATCCCTCTTCTGATTCCTCGCTCTTCTTTCTCTCAGATTGGATGGAAGGGAATAACTGTGAACCCTATATGACCCCCGCTTTATTCTTCTTCTTCTTGTGCTTGTTTGCCTATCTTCTGGATTCAGCTCCCAGTTCACGACGAGCTTGTTTGGGATAATGGCACCCCATACCCGGAGCCCTGCATAGATCGCCTCGCCCCCACTATCGGGAAGGTAATGCTCGTTATCTGAATGTTAGGGTTTTGATTCCTGTTGCCCTTTTGGGTTTTTCGTTGACATGTTTGAATGGATCATCGAATTTTTTGTTGAATTCTCTTCTGTCGCGCACAGTATGAGGCATTGGGTTGGCTGTGCGGAGGGCTGGGCATTTTCGCTACGATCGGTTTGCTAGCCGTGTGGAATGACAAAGCATCAAAGGTTCCCTATGTGCTAATGTGAGTACCCTTTCTTTCTTTCTTTCTTTTGAAGTTTGACAGTATCAATTCCATTTTGTTGTCATATTTTCCCCCTTTTAGACCATTCCATATTATTCATTCAAATCATATCTAGATTCAGTGACGGTACATACAGAACATATTTCTAACAACGAGTTCCATCGGCTGAAATCAAAAGGATTACCTCAAAAAAAAAAAAAAAAAGAGAAAAGGAAAGAAAGATTAACATCTTTACTGGTCCCATGTTATAACCAATCTCCGAATGGTTACCTTCGCTTAGAATGTTTGTAACCTTAACTTTCTCGAACTGCACCATCAGCAAGTTTTCTTAACCTCCTTGAATGAGTGCATCATCAACAAATTCCTTCCGGCATGTTTTGAACGCAAATAGGGAACATGAACCTCCCTGAATATATAATACTGCTATATTAGAATCTAATGGATCCCTAGACAACTCTATTTTTAGCCCCCAAAGTGTCCTTGCCATGTTCTTTTGGGTTTTAATTTGCATCTTTAAGAAGCGATGCAATTTTCCAAGTCCTCACCCTTTGAAGATGCATTAGAGTTCAACTTAAAACATCTTGATAGAGGAGGAGACCAGTTCAACAACCTAGTGGAGATATTCATTCTAATGGTCCCTATGTATTCGTCAAATACACTGAACAACATCCTTCAAAAAGCACGGTGAGCAATTTTCTTTCTAGTGTTCAACGCTTGACACTTTTGATGGTTGATAGAACACCACAGTGAGCAATCTCTCTGGTCAAGGGAGAGTTGCTTCTATGGAAATTCTTTGCCCACACTCTGTTTGTATAAAGCATGTGGTCTATTACTGTCTAATGGTCTGTTGTCACATTCAACTCTTGTAGAACATGCATAATATTGTGTTTTCTGAAAAATAGATTTGATGTTAAGAAATTGTAAAAAAACAAAATCTGCTCAATGTTTCTGTTGTGAATAATGGATCAGATTTAACCTATTGTATTGTGATCCTTGTTGCTTCGCTCATCACATTGCATTTAAAAAGACCTACAACTCCATTGGTTTATCTGAGCATTTATATCTTGTTATAGTTTGATTAAAATCTAAAACAAATGCTCCTATACTCATCCATTGCCACTTTGGATCATGGTTATGTATGCTTGTACCGATACAAACCATGCCCATCATATTCGATCTGAAGTTCTAGAATAAAACTTATTTCTCTATTATCAACCTTTGCATTCCAACTTCATTATTCTCTGGCAATGCCTACTAGATAATTTTGTATTTATCAGTATTGTAACAATGGACTTAGTGATAAATACTTTGGATCTTTCCATGGCATTGAAGCATAAATTCATTGAGAGATACTTGAAGAAGATCTGTCCCATCCAAGTCCCGTATATCTATGACTTAGAGATTACCTAAAACAAACCTTGCTCTGCAAGTTGTTGCTACACTAAGTAGGCTATCTGACACCTAGAAGAAAATATGGTATGTTAATTTCACCAGCATATATTACTAGGGGGATATTTCATCAGGTAATTTAATTTCCATGTTTATAAATATGTGGGTTGTCTGTTCTATATGGGTCTACAAGAACAGCTTTTTCTCTTTCTGGGTCTGTATATGCCTTGTATTCTTTCAAGCAAACTTTCTCTTTCCATTGGCACACACTTTTCGTACCACTAAAAGATTGATTAGAATTTTCAGATGTAACAATCTATGCTTGACAAATCACCATGCCAAATTGTCTTCTGCACCTGGCTTTTGAAATTGAAGTGTGACAAACATGGCTAGAACCTATTTGCCCAACCTGAGCTGTCTAACTAAATTGATTGAGTTCACAGGTTGGGTATGATTCCTGCAAATCTTAACTGCTAGTTGGTTAGGCTGTATTTTCACCCAAGGATCTGGACCTCGACAGGTCATAACCTTTTAAAACTTTTGATTTTATAATATATTGCATAATATATTGAAAACTATATAAACTATATATATCCCAACTCTAATTATCAAGCCCATCTCCTCTGATGTTGCTTTGAGCCTATCATTCCCACCCCCTTCCCCCCCAGCAATCTCCTCTCATACCGCCCTCTCCCCTTTCTCCTTAATCTCCTCCTCACATCCTATTCTAATTCCTTCCACCCCCAAATTTCCCTTCACCCTCTCCTTATCTCTGGCTGCTGCCCCGTTGTCCTGCATGATGCTTACTCCTGTCACCGTGCTTGACTATCATTTGGTTTCATCATTAGTCATCCCCATGATATGACCCCACCAGCAATCATTATTCTGGCCACTCATCACTGCACCGACACTCGGCCTTTGCATTTCCTTGCCAGTTGCTGTATTGCTGCCAGCTATTAACATTGTCTTCCTCTGCTTCTGCTTTTCCAATTTTGCCAGCCATTAACGTTGTCTTCCTCTGCTTCTACTTTTCCAATTTTCTTTTTTCCTCTTCTATTTCCTTCTCTCTTCTAGGTTGGGTTTGGCTTGGCCTCTTTAACCCACCAGCATGTTCAGCCCAAGGAAGTTATGCTTGTTGGTTGGTTGAATCAGGTTTGAGTCAGTTGTTTAGTGCTCGATACTTGATAGCGGAGGCCAAGCTGACCTGTACCAGATCTGACCTGACCCCGTGCCCCCACTATGCAGTTGCATCTTAGCACATCTTATATCGTGTCTTGGGGCTAAGGACTTATTGAGGTGCTTCATCTTTTACATAACCTTCACCATCTATTATTGGCCATCTCACATATCAATTCAATGATTGCTGACCTCCAATCAAGCTTCCTGCTTGGTGGGATGTTTGAACATCACATGTCAAGTAGGACAGATATCTCACAGCTATCTTATGCACTAGTCGAATCCCGCTTGTAATTTTGGAAGGCTATAATGAATCCATCTTTATATGCAGGAGCAGTTGCTAAATTGGTTACAAGAACTTTAACAACAAATAGAAGCATTATACCATCTCTGGGAATATCACTAATATGTAACAAAAAATTCTGTTGTACCAATCATGATAAATTTATAATTACACTTGCTTATTGCTGGAGCTGCAAGAACAATGAAAAGATCCAAGCATCTGCTATGTCCTCATCCTATAGATAATTTTGTCAAATTGTTTTTATCTTCTGATCTGCTGGTTTTTGGTTTTATATTTTCTTCTTTTATTATGTTTGTACCTCCAAGTTAAACATATGGTTAGCTGAATAAAATTCTTATCCTGATTCAAGGCTGTAAAATTGGTATTTGTGAGCAGAATACATGTTTTGAACTCTGAAACCATGATTTCGTAGGGTATAACTCAATTTATCGAGCTTGGATGCATGATATTCCATTTCAAATTACAAGAAGGTTTGCTGAAGTCCATTTCAAGAAAAATTCAACTGATTTAGATGCTTTTAAATCCTGGATTTCATTCATGCTACTGAAAAAATATGGGCACACTTAATGGGTGAGAAGTTTTCAGAAATATTAATTTTTGATTTATATAGACTTCTCATGGTCTAAGTTATGACGAGAGGAAATTTCTGATTACATTGCATGCTACTCATTTGGCAAGAGGATATTGAGTTCTGGTTGGGGAGTTTCCTAGCCTGCCATGGAGACACTTGGTGAAATTTTGCTGAAGTTATGTTCTGATGTTCTCTTTGTGCTTCCAGACACCAAAAGTCCATCCATATGACAACCTGCGGGTGGAACTTGGCGAAGAGCTATAGGAGCAGTCCATGAACGGTTCGGTTCAGTACCTGATGCTGTGCTGATACTGCCTGTTTACAAGTGCTCGCTATGAACTGAAAGAGAAGAAATAATGGATTATGTGCGATGCTTGGTTTGTTATGCTCTGGTTTCTCCTTGTCTTGATGAGATGATCTTGTGCATTTCTTTTTTCTGGTTATGAAATTTGTCAAAAAGGTTTCTCATTTCTATAAAATCTCTCATACATTCCAGCAGCATGGAAGTGATCTCAGATTGCAACTGGCACTTTGGATCTGATTATTCTTTTTGGCTACGTTTTTCCATGATATCAATTTATTACATTTTTGGATTATAAGAATTGCATTCCCTACATCCTCTGCTCATCAAGAGGATGCTTCCTAGCAATTGGTGAGACTGCGTTTTATTCCCAAGAGGGTGGATTGAACATTCACCACGATGATTAGGGGCTGTTTTTGATGCAAATTTTTTGAAAGCAGGCCTCATATGATCCATAATAAATGAGTTTAGTGAAAACATTTGTTCTTATGATTTGATTGGGGAACCTTGTTTGGAAAAACTAATACGTTATGAAACCTAAAAAATGGTTTTGAAAGGAAACACGAATTCTCTAGTTTCTCACAAAATCCATTCTACACAAAATCAGGTTTTATGCTTTTCTGCGCATGTACAATTTAATAACTTATATACCCCTGTGCTGCTTCCTGGACTGACCGGCTTTTTAATTGTACTTGTTGGAGTCCATTATTCTGTTACTTACTACTTTGATTAATGCTATTGTAGTTCAGAAGAATGTCACTTAAGAAGCTGGTCTGTTTTGCTCTCATTGTGATGCGGGCCTCATAATGAAGCAAAGGAAAGGGTGCACAACTCTTCACCAGCTTTTGTGGAATAAATTTGGGGGAATAAGAAAAAGTTATCGAGTACTGTAAACGTGATGGATTTTATTCCAGAAGATAAGCGTGTTCCAGTGTTTTGTTGGAAGAATAAGTGGAGAGAATATCATTTAATATGTTTTAGATTTTGTGATGATTTGTCTTTTATCAGAGACAAAATAGCTCTCCTATTTTATTATGTACTCGAGAAATAAGAGTGGATGGAAAACGTTGAGGGTAATATGGTAATTGGATTGTGATGTGGGAGGGAATCAGCCCATTCTCCACGATTATTCATGCTGGTTAGTTGTTTATTATGCAGCCCATCATTCTAAAATTTCATTTGGACGGGCCACGGCTCAGTGCCTATGCCTTTATTTAGTTTTCTATTTTCTGATCTTGTTGGCCGTATTTACAACCATCGAGGGTTAGCCGCCGTTGTTTCAATAAATAAATAAATAAAAGAAAGAAAAAAAGAAAGAAAGAGGCATTAGATTGTGATGTGTGATTAAATTTTGTTTGAGTTGTGAGGGCCAATGGTATTAGTTTCAGTTTAGTGTGGAGCTACTTTAGAACGACCAAGGCATGTAGGCGATGGGCCATACAATAGGAGATGGCCCTCCCCTAAATACTGCTCAGTCTTAACACCCCGCATGCTGGAATTGGTGGGATTCATTTGTAAAGTACTCTGTTATTAAAATTAAGTTTTGATTTTCGGGGACATGCCTTAATCCTTATCGACCTACCATTCTTCTGTTTCATCGTTTTAACCTACAAATCGGCCCACAGTGTAAAGATTGCAACCCTCCGTTTAGAGAACATTTTATATTCGAACCTTTCAAGTTGCTGTTTTTTCCAAGTTTTTGATGTAAATGATTCAATTGTTATTTTTTTAAATGATTGATTGTGCATGTAGAGAGTTGTTTCTATATTTTGAATCCATGACACTGCTATGCCAATATCCACATGCTATACATCTACTTTCAATAAATTGATAAAATATTTATTATGGATATCTATGCATTGCCCTGGATAGACTTCTGACATTGGTCAGGGTAAACGAGAGAGGAATGCCATTTGGCCTGAAGAATGTGGCAAATCTGGTGATGTCAAATATAACTGCATGGCTTATTGTGTAATGGAGATTAATGTGCCCATGTACAAAAGAGGAAACAAGAAGAGGATATTTTTACTCAGCATCTTATGAAATTTGTCAAAAAGTAGCGCCTAGTAAAACAAACGCAATGAGAGGTACCACATAACCAGTGAATACATGGGCATAGTAAACCAAGATAGATCATTTTTTATTTTTAAATTTGGCTTTTCTTTTCAGCAATTAAATCTTTGTCCAATCGTGTCATCAAAAAAGATCCCGTAAAATGGATGTATTGGATCATTGTGGTTGTCCCTCGTGCAGTCGTGCTAGTTTTAGTGAGCTGCCAGGGAACCGTGGACTTGGCATATGGTGAATGATTATGATGGAAAAGAAAGCATGCATGTTTGGCCTAGATCCGACTAAGGATGGTGATGACAAAAAGAGGTTGAAATTTGCGCTGGCAAACAACAATGTTTTCTCATGTTAATGCTTTTTTTTTATATTTCTTGCAACATTTTGTTTTTAACTATTATTCTTAACCCAACTGATGTTTTGATTTTATATCCAAGAGTTAAAATTTCAAGGTTTGATCAAGAAAGCTGATAGACTTTCATAATGGATCAAGGTAAATTAATTTCAAATATAAATTTGATGGCAGAACGTTTTCATAAAATCAGAAAACGTCAGTTGATTCCAAAGGCAACTTTTTGTTAACAATCACTTTCAGAAAGAGTTATAGAAGACTTATAATAGAAATCAGCAAAGATGCAGATTCATAAGACCACCAGTCTCACGTAGAACACTAGATGTGAAACATAGGCAAAGACATGGATGAACTTGTTTGCAATTCTTGAAGCATGGAGATATGAATCATGCTTAATACGAGAGTTTGCAATTCCTTATCTAACAATATTTTTCTTCGCTCGATCGTTTGATTCGCGGAAAGTATTTTTTCTCACAGGAATATGATTTCTGAAAAGCAGATTCCTGAAAAGAGAATATATGGAAAAGTACTTTTGGCATGTTTGGTTGACCATGAAAAAGTGACAAGTATTTATGTTTGGTTGACCATTCACTTTTCTGAAAAAGTTATGTATAATTTCTATTATATCCTTAATAAAAATTAGGTCTTTAATACTCGGTGATAGCTGAAGGGACTTTTTGGAAAAAAAATAAAAATGTTTCGATTTCCGGCTCACAGAAAAGTAACTTTCCAATATTTTTCATGGGAAAGACTTTTCCATTAAACGTAGAAATCATATTCCTACGGGAATACAACTTTTCTGTCTCTCTTTTCTGAAAACTCCAACCAAATAAGAGACATCTTTTTACTTTTTCGTTGACCACACTTTTCTCCCTTTTCTTTCCGCGAACCAAACGAGCTCTAAAAGAGGAGCACGGATCCTCTGCCATGCATGTATGACATCTTAAAGTATCATGCAGTTTTGGATGACCACCATCTGAAAATAGATGGCGATAAATAAGTTAGTTCATGAGCACATACTGTATCATACATATTGCATGTTGTTTATGATGATGGTTTTTTTCATGATGGCCATCCTCCATAGATGCGCAGCATCCTCCAGTGATGCTGCGGGCTGGCACATGAACCTGGGATACCCAACCAGCAATTTGTTGTGCTATTCTCTGAATTAATTGAAGGTCCCAACTCCCAAATTTGTATCGTGCTTCAATAGATTATAGTGAGCAGTGCAAGTTGCTCCATGCTCGAAATACGTATGATACCTGACAAACTGGAAGCTCCACCTGATTCATGTTCCAATGCATCGGATGCTGATTCCTTTGTACCTTAGCTCCTAGCTACCAAAACCTCCTTCGGGCAAACCGGGTTCCCTCCCATGGATTTGTCACACCGTGATGCGTTACGGGCTGAGTACAAACAAATCCAGTCAAACGCCATTAAGATGCCAAGACTACATATAAAAAGATCCCCACAGGATGTTGTCTCTCTGATAAATAAAAAGCTACAGAATTCTCAGGTTTAGTACTTCCCAATTATTCTTTTGGTGAGTACACACCACCGCCGCTTACAAAACGAAAGGGATTCACGTGTTTCCTTCGGGTACTGAACCATATCTTATAACACTGACCCCGAATTTAAAACTGCGGACCCATACTTCTACCCACTGACAGCCGGACACTGTCTTTTTCTCTGTCTTTCGCCGCGACAAAATACGAGAGGATTTACCAACTTGCCGGAAGGGTAGAGCTGAAGTGCCCTGATGTCTACTCACAACCAGAAAACACGCGTATAGTGACGGAGATTTCCGTCACTATACCGTATTTCCGGTTACTAATATGAAATTTGTGACCGGAGCTCCCGTCACTGACTTCGTTACAAAAACACGCGTCGCTAAATTCTCCGTGACGGCGGCGATTCCCGTCACTAACCTCCGTGACAGAACCGCCGTCACTAAGCCGTTACAAATTCAAGAATTAAATATTTAAGAAATTATGTATTTTCCGTCACTATCCAGTTGCGGAGTTAGTGACGAAGGCAACTTGGTCACTGATTTTGTCACAGAATGCGGTCACAAGTTTGGTCACTAATCTGTCACGACCTTTAGTGACAGATTTAGTCGTCACAGACATGGTCACACATTTTGTCACTACATTTGTCATTAATCCCGTCACTGACCTAGTGATAAGTTTACGGTCACTAATTGGTTACAAACGCGCTGAGCAAAATCAATTTTTATTGACCAAAATCCTGTCACTAAGTTTATGACTGCTCGTCACAATAGTTGGTAAACAATTTAGTAACCAAAATTTGGTCACCGATCACAATCTAATAACCTGGTACATTTGGTACATTGATTGGCACATAATAATAATAACAATAATATCATTAATAGCAAAGGCATTCAACATTACGCAAAAGTCATTTTAAATGTCATTCAAAATTGGCATCAACATGTCCTGAATCCATCAAAATCAAAGTCTAAAAATATGTCATAAAGATCAACAGAGATTTCATTCCTCCTAGGAATGCAAAGACCTATCATCTAAGGCAAAAACAATTATAATGAAGCATGATCAGCAGAACCAGAATCACCATTACTCCCCCGATCTGCATGCCTTGGTCCAAAGCCAATCTCTTCTCTCATCTTTTGAAGAACCTCCTCTTGCCATTTTTTCTTTTCCTGCTCAAGAATACGTAGAAGGTCTTCATGAGTGTACAGCTCTGGAGCTTGACTTGTAGAGGTGGAAGCAGATGATGATTGCCCAATAATTCCAGTGAGATCCTCTAGGGGACTAAAGCCATAGACATGGCCATGAGTTGGGACACCAGTTGCCTCAAACCACAAGTCATAATCACGTGGAGGAGCATCTGAGGTGGAGGCATCACCATATTTTTTGGAGTATTCAGCTGAATACTTTGCCTGCCAGTTGATTTAAAAGAAGAGAAAAACATTATGGTGGATCAAACAAGAGATAAACATGAACAAGCTCAATAATATTTATGAATTATAAAAAAATTATACTTACCATGACAGCTTCACTTCTCTTATCTACATATCCTCCCATGCCTTGTTTTGTCTTATGCGTCCGATTAAAAGATTCAACTATTGTTGGCTCCCTGCCTAACTTTAATTTCTACAAAAGAGAAAAGAAAAAATTCATTAAAATATAATGGGCTAATTTAAGATGACTGAACAATAATATAAAAATTATTATAGAAATCTAATTGAATAAAGATATGTACCAATCGTTCGTCATGATTGACAAATGTGATTGATCCTCCACAGTGTTTAGAGATGCTACCGTTCTTCATGGTGTTTCTATTATTTTTGTTGGCTTCTGATTTCTTCTTCCATTTTGGGGAGATCCAAATATCAATTAGCTTATTCCAATTTTCTCTAGAGATCCAATTAGGGGGTTTATCACGGGCTTTGTTTAAATCTCCTTTTGCTTCCAGAAGCTTTTGGCTTCTGACCTTCCCTAATGAGGTTGTCAATCGTCGCTGACAATGCTTGTTCCAAACTTCATGCACATGATGCAATTGTCCTGGAAGAATTGTGTGTATCTCCTAACAATATATAGATCGCAAGTAATCAGACTTACTATTTGTTAAGGGCAAAAGTTAATGATAAGAAATATAAATTAATTACATCACCTCAAATTTGTTCCACATTCCAACTTTAGCATGTACTTACAGGAGCAACTGCACCAAGTAACTCCCCATGTGCAAACCATGTTGAATATCTCGGTGTAAACCCCTTTCTCAACAGATGAACATTGACCGTATCACGGTTAAGAAATTTCTGGTTGTCACATCTTATACAAGGGCATCTAATCTTATCACCACTACAATACTCTAACTGAGTAAATGCAAACTCAAGGAACCCTTTAACTCCATCACAGAACTCAGCTCTTATATAACCATTTTCACTAAGTCGGTGGTACATCCAATTACGATCAACTGACATAGTTCCTCTAAAAATCAAAAAAATAAAACAACATAAGAAAGCCTAGAAAATATTAGAGAGATGATAAAAAAAGAAAACAACATAAGAAAAACCGAACCATTAAAAACACGAAAGGCAAGATCGTAAAAAATGTAAAAGAAATAAAAACTGGTATGATATTTATGAAGATGAGAAGTTATCATAAGCATGACAAAAATAAGTCATTCAATCTTGTCCCAGCATCATTGACATTAAGAAGGCATTCAATCTTTACAAAAAGCTGAACATAAGGAATTAACCTTTACAAGTTATCTGTTCATTCATCTAATACCAGCAATATTCAAAAAGCATTTAATCTTTACAAAGACAAGGAATACAAGTCAAATCATCCAAATTTACATATGGAATACTATCTGCTTCACATAGAACAAATGTGAATATACATGATCGCCTCTGATGCTAGGAAAGCATGGTACTTCTTAGCAAGCTTTTTGACCAGCTTCTTGATTGCACACTGGAAATAACTCACAACCATGAAGCAACACCACTTTCCACCACTTTCCATTATTCCTTGCAGATGAACAATGATTGTAAAAATGAATAACATGACGAAAAAATTAAAATCCATGAACTTTACATAATCCCAACCCATCAACCCTCAAAATTACAACAATAATCAGTGAAGCAGTCTAAATATATGCAAACCATTGGTAGGACTAACAAATGTGTCAGAATAAAAATGCATAATATTAAGGAGCTCCTCAAGTACAACATTATTTTTGTCTATTTTAGCAACAATAAATTCGACACAGTGCCCGTATCATGATTTACCCAACCAAGTGATGTGTCCAAGTATCATAATAAAAGCAGCTACTCAGATATATCAAAGTTTCTTTCGTCTATTTTAGCAAAAAAAAAAAAATCCCTCCTCTCTTTCTCTGTCTCCCGTCTCCACCCAAAACAAAACCACTGTCCCCACTCCCCACTCTCCCACTGTTCCGAGCTGTCTCGCTGCCCCACCACCTCTCTCTCTCTCTCTCTTTCTCTCTCCGGGCTTGGGCAAAATCTACCGGGATCGAGCTTGAAGAGGAGGAGGAGGAGGAGAAAACTCTTACCGGTGACTGTGAGTCGGTGACCGGAGCCGCGGAGGTTGCCGTCCGGGGGAGAAGGACGCGAAGAGCCGCCGGCCGGTCGTTGAAGAGGCGACGACACCGAGAGGAGGCGGCTATCAGGCTCTCAGCGAGGGAAAAGGGGGGGCGGGGGCGGCGGCGGCGGCGGCTCTCAGCGAGGGAGGGGGGCCGGCGGCGGCGGCTCTCAGCGAGGGAGGGGAGGCAGCGGCGGCTCTCAGCGAGGGAGGGGGGGTGCGGCGGCGGCTCTCAGCGAGGGGGTGCGGCGGCGGCTCTCAGCGAGGGAGGGCGGCGACGGCTCTCAGCGAGGGAGGGGGGCCGGCGGCGGCGGCTCTCAGCGAGGGAGGGGAGGCAGCGGCGGCTCTCAGCGAGGGAGGGGGGTGCGGCGGCGGCTCTCAGCGAGGGGGTGCGGCGACGGCTCTCAGCGAGGGAGGGCGGCGACGGCTCTCAGCGAGGGAGGGGGGGCGGCGGCTGCTCTCAGCGAGGGACGGGAAGGGAAGGGAAGGGAAAGGTTAGGGTTTTGGTATTTAAGTCGGTTTGCAAGCCAAATTGTATATAGGCTGATTTGGGCTAAATCGTGATTTGGGCTAAATCGGTTTGCAAGCCAAATTTCATATCAAATTTTTTTTTTATTTATAAGGCTGATTGGATGGGACTTGCAAGGCAAAAATATTTTTGAACTATAAAGTATGGTAAAAAAATTCTATAAAGCAGGAAACTTGCAATAGGGGTGCAAATGGGTCATGGCCGACACCATGAGATTTTAAAATGAGAAGAAGAAATTTGAGTTTTATAGAGAGCAATTGGAATTTGGATTATCGAAGAAATTTGGGCGGAACGGCGGGCACACTTAGTTTCATTTTGGATATTCCTCCTTTTATTTTTTCTTTTAATTTAGGTTTACTCAAAAATAATATTTTTAATATTTTTGGAATTAAAAATTAAATTTGGTGACAGAAATTTTTGTTAATAATCTGTTACTGCCAAAAATAATCTTTTAAAAATTTATAAATACTAGGGTTACTATATTTGTGACGGCTGCATTTGTCACTGTCTGGTTGCAATTTTGGTTATCATATTGCTGACAGATACCCCGTCACTATGATGGTCACTAAGGTTTGGCGCCCATCCTACCCGCGCATTCTGTGACCGGTCTGTCACTAAACGGTCACTAAGTTTACACCACGGTGACCAAATTTCTGTCGGTCACTAATCCGTCACAAATAGTAACTGATAACGGTCCGTCACTAATTTTCCGTCACTATACGCGTGTTTTCTGGTAGTGACTTTTCTTCCCCCGGTAATCTATTCTCAAGAAATTTAAAACTTTTTTTTAATAAAATACCAATCACCAATATTCTCTCAAAAAGTGGTGCAACTGGATTGGATAGACTACAATTTGAACCACACGGATCCGATTCAGACCGACAACCCATAACTGAAGTTAGAGCCATGGGTGCATGCAATGGTTCTTTATATAGAACATTACGCCAGGTGGATTGGGTGTGGATCTCCCAGTATCGGACCTCATCCTTCCAAACTCGAACAACCTTGATCAACAAAACACTGCACTAAAGTCAGTCCCTGACTATTAGAATTGTGCCACGTACACTTGACCTGCAATGAGGCTCGGCATTAGAATGATAATATCTGATATATTGAATACTAGGTCTAAATCTTGCACTTCGAAACTAGCTAGATTCAGAACATCTTGGGGTCAAGTTGGACTCGGTCTCACCAGAATTTCTCAAGCCTAAATGCATGTTGAGGCAATGAAACTAAGAAATCTCAACCCAACAACAGAAAATCCAAATTAAGCCTCATAGTAGGAAAACCGTGACACAAACGTACACGTGCAGTCGATCAGAATCAGGCACACACACACACACACACACAGAGAGAGAAAGAGAGAGAGAGAGAGAGAGAGAGAGAGAGAGAGAGAGAGGATAGACATCCGTGAGGAGGGGAACTGGGTGCCATGGAGATCCACATGCCCAATGCCATTAGCATACCCTCCACTGAAACACTTCTTTTTCGAGACAAGATCAAATTAAAAAGAAAGGCGGAAAGAGCTTGATGACTGGAAAGAGTAGTTCACGGGTTGGGCTCCGAACTCATTATAAATCCACCTACAGTGATGCATTAATTCCTCCCATCCTTAAGACGCTATCTTCATGGCTTCCAGAACCAAGGCAGCACTGCTCCTATCCATGGCCCTCACGTCCATTGCATTGCCGGCGGCATTCGCCTGCAACTCGTGCTCCCGCCCGACGTTCCCATGGTCTCCATCCACAAAGAAGCCACCTAGAATGCTGCTTCCACCTCCATCCGAGGGCGGCAGCGGCCTTCCGTGGATGGGTACACCTCCGGCCAAGTGCTCGTTCGACATTCTCAAACTGGGGCTGTGTCTCGACGTCTTGGGCGGTCTGGTGCACGTTGGTTTGGGCAAGCCGGTGGAGAACGTGTGCTGCCCGGTGCTGCAGGGCTTGCTGGAGCTGGAGGCCGCAGTGTGCCTCTGTACCGCCATCAAGCTGAGGGTGCTCAACCTCGACATTTATATCCCACTGGCCCTCCAGGTCCTCATCACTTGCGGGAAGGACCCTCCTCAGGGTCACGTCTGCCCTCTCAGCTAGCTAGCATCAAGAAAACAAAAACAAACAAAACTAGCAAGTTTGATACGTTGGAATGGGTGGCGTGGCTTCTTGTGTTAGGGTTCGATCGGCATTTGGTGATAATGTGGTGGTTTAGGGTTAGGGTGTCTTTGACTGAGAGCTGGCTTCAATGGTGTCAATGATTTCTTGCCTCAAAATCATTTGTAAGGTTGTTAGCTTGCGTACTGACTTGCAATGATTTTTATTTGAATTCAGTTTGGTTTTATTTGTCTCAAAATTATGAGCCGGATTCATTTTGACACCATTTGCAATAATCCAAAACTTCATACAAAAAGACTAGCTGAAGTTGGGATTGTATATAAATCCTTATAGATATCATTCAATATTCTACCCAAAAAAATGAAATGTTTCGTGAATATTTCTCTCCTATTACTACTACTTGTAAGTTAATCGCCGAAATATTCATACTTTTCCGTACCTACCAATGTTTTTATTATCTCTTTCTAGCTATTCTAAGGTGAATAGGACATTATGGTAATTTTAACCTTAAAATAGTAAAAGATAGGTTTCTCTTCGGTCGGACGGAAGTGAGGACACCAATCAAGCGACTGCTGGCTGCAAAAATGTAAGGAGTCTTTCTTTACAAACAGCCCGAAATTAGGGCTGTTTGCATGATTAGAAAGTGAGGAGTTTAATTTCAAATATTGAAGTTTCGATTGACTTGATAGAGGATACGTATGCGGATGTGGGGAAGGCTTGACAAGTTTTAGATTATTTTATGCGGCTTCGGTTGCACATTCCACCTGAAGATCAATTCAGACAATGCAGGGCGATCAAATCCATCCATTTGTATCTTGAATATCCTATAGATGTGATACAATCATGGACAATCATCCTTCTCTTATTAGAGTGCAAAGTAGCAAACCTCTCTCTATATGTATGTTTTAAATTTCATAATGTTTGTGAACAATATTTTTCATTATATTTCTGAAAAATGATGTGTAATAAGATTTTTATTACAAACATTCAATTATGAATGAACATATAACTTAAATCATTTATCATGGTATACTATATGGTCCAAATAGACAGACTTACATTTAGGACCTTTTGAATTTTTATCAATTTTCAACACTTGATATAGATGGTAGGTATTATTAGGAAAATCAAAATGCCATGATTTTTTCGATATTTTTTTTTCCTTTGTTGGTGAAAATGCAAAAAAAAAAAAAAAAAAGGTCGCAGTGCTAGTTAAGGCATTTCTTTATTCTTTGCAATCCAATGCACGATGATAGTTTAGGCGGTTAATTTGTAGATTCCATATCGTATTCCTTCATGAATCATTTTTTTTCATTATAAATGAATTCATCGTAGGTATCTATATCATAATCTTGTCTACATTTTATCCAAAGCTAATTACCATCGTTGGCACCAATGGTTGCCAACTTTGCTAGTTGATTCCTCCCTCTCCGAGCGAGAGATCGTAAGTTCAGACCTGGGGGTTGGCCAACAACAACTACATTTTGGAAACAAAAAAGTTATCATTGTCATCATTAACATGATCATCATCATGTTATATTAATATTATTGTCATCATCATTGTTGTATTTTTAGAAATACAATAAAAGTAATTTGGTTGGGGGAACTTAGCATTTCCCCTCTGTTTTCTCCAAAAAGAGAAGCACAATGAAAATACCACGAGGTTCGAAGAGATGCCTACATTGTTAAAAAGTAAGAAAAGAAATGACAACCAATTGACAAAATGCTACTTAATAAGTACATTTTACTGAACCTTTGAATAGGCCTTTCAACTCGTGACCATAATAGCAAATATTTATCAAACTATTCAATACCAAAATAGTCCCAAATTTTACCACAAGATAAGAGGGTTTTATTGACAACTTTTATAGCAGCAAAATGATATTTGTCTGCTAAGAGTAGTCTACATGTACGTAGCGGTAGAATAATAGCTTTTAAAGATATATAGACCTAATATGACTGGTAAATTTTCTATTTTAATAGAGATATTCATCTTCATGACAACTATTTTTTAGTCGAAAAATAAATGATGTCTTTAATGATCTAAAAGAATTACTAGATTAGATATGGATTATTTTGGCCACTACAAGTAGTATTGGATAGGATCCAAAAACAAGATCCACCATATTGAAAAGCTAAATTACAAGCCAATTTTTCGAATGCCATAATTTGGCCATACAATGTTCAATTGATATGATCTTTATTTCGAAATCGGATAACTTTTTAATCTTTACAACGTAGTGCCACTCCTAAAGGGGATTGCGACTCTAGCAATTATGCTTAAATTTCATCGTTTAAGCTCTAAAACAGGCCGGTCAAACCAAAAATTACCTTTTTAGGAAAGATTTTAACCTAGTGTATCTTTTAATACAAGAAGAATCAGGTAGAAGGCCAAGTTAATGCAGAAGTCGAGATCTATCTCTTATAGAATTTTAGTTTTATTAAATTTATTTCTACTAGTAATGCTTATTTTAGGAAAGTGAGTCTCATTGGAACTAGAAGTGGAATCCAATATTAATTATGCAAGAACGAACCTTACTATTATAAATAGTGGCAATGTGCCTCCATTTTATCACCGTCAATAAAAAAAATAATCTCACTTTTATATTTTTTCTTTTTTTAATTTATTTTGATAGATTTGAATTGAACGAATTGAGAAAATTCTTTCTTCTTTCCGATCGAATCATTTTAGTATTTTAAAAATTATTATTATTATTATTGTTATTATTATTATTATTATTATTATTATTATTATTATTATTATTATTATGCCACTAGTCTATTTTAATAATAATTTATTACTTTTAGTGATAATTTTTACCACTAAAAGTTTCTACCATCTTAGCAGTTTTCACCTAATTATCTTTAATAGTTTACGTTATTTGGTGGGAGGTTGTGAGGTTCCAAGGTAATAATTGGCATGCCATGCATGGTGTTGGTGCCTAGCGGAGCTCCAACGTGGGCGATAACGTAGAATACTTATCGCAAAAGCTATACTTGCTGAAAAACGCTTGTCAAAAAAAGTGGCTGTCACATCAAAATTATTTTTTTCCCTCTTTAGATCCCTATAAAAAACAAGTTATGCGAGACGGTCACGGACTGAACCGTACCACTCCTAATTTTAGCTGTGCGTCCCTGGCAGCTTTACCCTCCTGACGAGCCAAGCACTGACAAGACCGAGAAGCGTTAGGATCCACCGGGACCGGTTCGTCACGGGTTTGCGAACGCTCGCAGTGGAGTCCACACGGCCACCAACCGGCCTTACGCCAACCGCCCATGTTCTGCTCCTGGCCCATCAGACTTCCGCTGGTTCTAATTATTGAACCACTAGGAAGTAGCTTGAATCAGCCACCAAGATCTTGATTTGGGGTGGATGCAAATGTAACACCTTAGACTTGCTCTATTCCCAAATTCTAAACTCTAATTATGTTTAGGTAGAAACAACATATATCAAAAATCAATTATAATCATATTTTTTTTTAAAAAAAATGTCAATGTAAAAATCGTTATAGTGCAATACTACCAAGTTAAACTACACATAGATGATATGCTTGTTATATAACCATTCTTACATGCATATTGAAATTTTATGGATAAAAGATTGTGAAACAAGAAAAAAGAAAAGGATGCATGGAACAGCTACAAGACAGACACAGGGACACACACACAGAGATATAATGCAAACTAAAATACAAAATGACATCAATGTCAAGGAATGAGAATAAAATTTTTAATGAAAGACTAAATACAGAATGATATATCAATCCAAGTGGACTCTAAAATTTCTCCTATATTATAGACTAAATAGATATTTATGATACTTGTCATGGCTAAAATAATGGTTTTAAAATAATTATTAAAGTTATTTTTATGCCAATAAATACACCACAATGAAGTGGAGGCACATCAAGCATACAAAAACAAGTTTACTTGATTGCATAATTATGGCATATAATGCACATATACCTTATTCTAAGAGTCCTATCTAAGAAAAGGGTGAGGTGGACATTCATCTTCGGTGCATAAGACGCACGGGCTAATTACATATGCCATGATAAAATGGTCATACTTAAAAAATCCAGCTAGTGTCTAACCATAATTGCATGATCAAGTTTTTTTGGGTTGGCTTTGGTTAGGATGGTTAACATCTTCACAAATTAAATTAACCTTCCCACAATTAGGGAAGGATTCGTCTTGAACCCATCTTTTTTTTTTTATTTGGTTAAAACGGTAAATTTTATATAGCTCTAATATGAGCGTATCCTGTCAAATCACGAGAAAGTAAAAAGTACAATGAAGAAGATATGTCTACTGCAGACGTTCAAAGAACCTCTCCGAAGTGCCGAACAACAAAGGAGGCGATCTAGTTTGCTGTCCTATTTATCTTTTAGAACATATGTCCTGTCTAAAATCGTCCATCTTCTAACCCAATCTGCAAGCGTTTCGAATAGGGGAATGGTCACCTTCTTTTGATGGTGTATAAAAGACTGGTGGCAATAATGATGTTCGCGATGATTTTAGACCATGTAGTTCCAATGTCACGTCCCAACGAAGGACATGTGAGCCCTAGATCACGTGAACACCCTTAGATATTCCTAAGGCCAAGTAAATATAGTGTCAGGGATCCCCGGGACCGAGGAAAGCTGACTCATATAAATGAGTGGGTACCAAATCGCATCATCAAATGATATTTCTTGTCCTTACGTTAATGTGAGCTCTGGTTTATGGACGAAACTCTTCTAAATGGAATTAACTCGCGTTCGATTCCGATTCTTGGAGGTTGAGGGATGTGACCCAGCTTTATTATTATTATTATTTTTAACTCCATGCGCAAATGAAAGCTCTTTTGCTTTTTTTTTTTTTTTTTCTCTTTTCATACATACATACATACATACATATATATATACATATATATATTTATATATATACACACACATATATATATATATATGTGTGTATAAACATAATACAAATATACATACATACATATATATATATATATATATATATATATATATATATATATATATATATGTATGTATGTATATGTATATAACCTACTTAAGGTGGATATGCCCTCGACGGAGAAGCGAGTTCACAAGCGTCCCCAGGATTGAGCAGAGAGTGGCCTTGGAACGTACACGCGAGTCATGAAGCACGCATGTTCCCAAACTGTACCGTATGTACGTAGGTCATATACATACACACATGCATATATATATATATATATATATATATATATATATATATATATATATATATATGTGTGTGTGTGTGTGCATGTGCGTATGTATATGGCCTACGTAAGGTGAATATGCATCAGACACAGAAGCGAGTTCAAAAGAGTGTTCAGGATTGAGCAGAGAGTGTGGCCTTGGAATGTACACGTATGCTCCAAAACTCTACCTTATCTTTCCAAAACCATATTTTACTGGTGGTGACGCATAAGAAGAAATTGCTGCAGAATAAAAACCATTGGAGCGGCGACCAAAATAATAATATAACGATTAACGGTTTTCTCAAAAAAAAAAGAAGCAACTAAAAAGAAAATAGTGATTAGAATCAAATCTTAATACCGGGAAAAAAAGAGTAAAAATTAAATACTAAATTGAAATGTTACCACCAGGAGTGCAAGTTCGCGGACAATCTGCAACCTTCTCCAAGGAGGAAAGCTCAATGACAAGTGCCAAACCAAAGCAGGCCTTCACATACACATACTATCCAAATGCGGAAAGCATTACACAATAAAGACAACCAAGTTTAACCCCATAGCACCTAAACATAACACGAAATCCTCCCCACAAGCAACACCAACACAGATTACACTTGTTGGCTCCAAATTAAGAATCTTCGATCCATTTCCCACACATAACATGAACTTTTTGTTGTTGAACCAGGCTTATTCAGAGTCCCTGCTCCTAACTCAACAACAGTAACAACTACAGCTACAACCCTGACATCAACAAAACCAAACCGGATAAAACGAAAAAAGAAAAGAAAAAACTTTCAGAGGACCCAAACAATCTATACCTGCAACAACGCAAGCAAGGAGACCACGGACAGAGAGACCAGAGGATGTATAGGTGGTGAGCTAGCACTTTACGCGCAGTGGAAGCCAGTGGGGACATTCTTTCCGCAGTAGTTGATGAGCAAGCTGAGGTCGATAGGAATGTTGAGGTTAATGCCGAGGATGTTGGCCTTGAGTGCCGTGCAGAGGCAGAGTGCGACGTCGAGGTCGGCGAGGCCTTGGAGGAGAGTGCAGCACGGCTTCTTCGATGGATTGCCGAGGTTCAGGTTGATGAGGCCGTTGAGCACGTTGGCGCACACGCCTAGCTTCAGGGCGTTCATGGGGCAGTAGCCAGCGGTCGGGGGGCTTGGGCAAAAACCACACGCACAGCCACAGCCGCCAACCAGAGCAAAGAAGAGCAGGTTGAGAGCAAGGAAGAGAGCAACTGATGCTGAGGTCTTGGATGCCATAGCTAGGTATAAAGCACGAGCACCTAGGTGGGATGGTTTAAGCAGTGGGAGAGTGGGAACAGTTCCGGATACCGGTGTTTGTGATGGAATGGATCGGTATGGAGGTGACGGCCGGGAATTTATAGAAAGGTGGTAGATATTTTTTACTCTCCTAATGGAGCATGGAGGGCCAGTAGATTTTGTGGCGATTTGTTTATTGATGGAAAGAGAAATAAGAAAGCAAGTGAAAATGGAAGCTAAGCCATGTGGGCTGCGTAGTGGCAATGTGTGTTTTAGCTGGCAGGAGGAGGGAAGGACAAGGGAATGGTTTGGAGGGTTATGTGGGTGGGGCGGGGTATTTGGACAAATGCCCGTGCCCTGGCCCTGGTTAAACATCAGCATCGCATCGAAGCATCCATCTAATCAGATGACTCTTTAGTTGCATTTGAGCAAGAACGCAATAATGCCAACCCTCCTCTAAATTAAGTAGAGCGCTTGAAGTTTGAAACCAAGTTGTTTCACCATTTATACGTAGACCTGGGCAATTCTGCTAGACGATTTTTTTTCTGAAGAACCAAAAATCTTAAATTCTTGCATACGTATCTAAATTATAAACAGAATGCGAAGCCACTGTTGCTAATTAGGACGATCAAAAGATTTAGATGTATCTCATATTTGCTACTCTCATGTTTGATATATTGGAGAACACTAGAAGAATTAGACAGCTGGAGCTGAGTTGTATTTTGATTAGACTCAACATTGACATGATAAGTTGAAATCAGGGTTGGCCTTTTCCAATCAAGGTTGGCATGATTAGACTAAATTTTGAGAGTTCAAATTTTATTTGTAATCATTGCATGCCCATTCTTTCTTTCATGAGTAATATGCTGGTAATAAGAACCGTGCCGACAGAGCACACGTTAATATGTTTGTATCACTGCAACAAAAGCAGTCTTATGCCAACGCCATGCAAAAGCGTTGGTAATTTTGGCTCTAGCGTCAAAATTTATTGGCGCTTCTAAATCGATATGAAACTCATACGACGCTTATTAGTGTCGATGGAGGCCAAATGAAGAAGGAAGGAAGGACTTAAATGTTGCTTAAAAACGCCATCGGAATCCAAAGTAAGCTAAGACTAAAGACGACGCTTATAAGCATCGTCAGAAGCCTAATCCTCTCCGATTTAATCTCTCCTCTAATTGCAAGCTAAGACAATGTTTTAGAAAGCATCGTCAGCGGCCAATTGTACCCCACTTGGCCGCCATCATCCCAATCCTCTTCCTCTCCGATCCCAACCCCTCTCCTCTCCGATCCCAACCCCCCTTCCACTGCCGCTGCGTCTTGAAGTGGAATCCCTCTCTAATCGCTCTCAGCTCTCCCGTCGTGGGTCGGTCGGCCAGCCGGCCAGTCTCTCTCCTCGGCTGTTAACTAGGTCTGATATTTTTGCCAACGCTTTCACAAAATATCAATAAAAAAATTTTTTACCTCACTTATCCAATGTTTTTGAAAGTATTGACGCCAAAATTACCGATACTTATAAAAGCGTTGGTAAAAAAAATTCCATTCTCACCTGTCCGACATTTTGCGGCGCTTTAAAAGCGTTGACGCTAAAATTACCGACGCTTATAAGCATCGGTACATGCTCTAAAAGGCGTCAGAAAAAATTAGTTTTTTTAGTAATTATTTTAGATATCTTTGCTATATATAATGTTTAAAATAGAAGGACTTTGGCAAGTGAGTCCCCGTATCTCACTTCTAAAATACATGATTAAAAATAAATGATGGAGCTGGAGCTCTATGATTAGATCTACTGAATTTGTTTTAAATAATCCAATTTTCAGAGTTTGTGGAGGAGGGGGAGGGGGCCACAGAGCAAACATGTCCAAGCCTTTACACGGAAGCGAGGCCCCAGAAAGGAAACAAACATCAGAGACTGCTAACTCATGCTTGCAATTATAACCGACATCACAGTCGCCTATTAAATTTATTTTCGTGCTGAATGAACTCACGCGCATCTTACGTTGGCTAACTACTCTTTACATTAAAAAAAAAAATGCTTTGTAACAGCATTGCTCTGGCTTGTTTTAAATGCAACTATTTGGTAAACCTGTTGTCATTCTTAGCTTGGCTCCATTTTGATTCTAAAAAGTTCCTCTATGACAGTCTAGCTACAATCCCATTTATATATGAAAGGATGTTCAAAGACTTTTCCACTCCATGGAGATATGGAGTGGAAAAGTTATAATGTGGGATTTCCAAGCAACTCACTGTTGTGGGATGAGATCAATGTATTTCGTAGCAACATTATTTAGGAAAAGATAAGCTGCATGTGCGGAAAAGAATATGCTTTGCCTGGAACCAAGGTTGCATGATGGGTGGATGTCACAAGTGTAATGAAGCAACATACAACTAATATGGTGAGTAAACACATGCTAGGAGCTCTCACATACTCCTGTTTAATTCTTGCCATCAAATTAGCTCTAGCTGAAAGTTATTGTTTGGACTAATCGAAAAGTATTATTGAGTTTCTTGGCTCTAAATAAGTATCTAAGATTTTCTTGGCATATGACCGATGCAGGGCTAAATACACGCCAATACGATCTCTTGCATATTCTGCTCATTTAAGTCTTGATTTGGTATCCTTATCAAATTGAAGGTCCAAGTATCCAATCATAAACATGACGATTGACCGGTGATCAACCTCAAACAAACCTGTGCTATAATATCCATCCAAAAAAACTAGTTAGAATGTAGTATTTGAATTCTTTGGCCTTATATAAGTATCTAAGATCTCTCCAGTGCACAATGAATGACTAAATATATGCTAGAAGACATACAGCCCAAGAGGCTAAGCTATTAGATGTTTGATTAGTCCAGGCTTATAAACCCATATGGCACTCCTATATCAGACGATACGAGACCATGACAATCTTGCAACCCAACCTCATGACAAGTTTGTCACTCGATCCTTATATCCCCAACGAAGATTCGATATGATTGTTAAAGCTGTAACGTACATTGGATCTAGCCTAATACCATCCATCATGGATTTGATGCCCCAAAAATTATGCTACCAGATGGAGTGGCCCAAGCTTATAAACTTTAGCACTCCTTTGTCACCTGATGTGTGACTACGACAATAGGCACTCCCGACAAGACTCAAATAAGTCAATTGACAGAAGAATTAGTTAGAGTTCAAACCTTTATCATTTATATCAGGTCAAAAAGATGTAAATAATACCTTCTAGTTAGGCTTTTTGGATGAAATTCTGAGTTCTTCTACCACTGGTGGCAAATGAGGAACACAATGCTTGCACTTGGAGTTGGTGTCAAGTGAGGTCTGGGGTACAATCGTGGGCTGGGTTGTAAATAAGGAAGGGGGTAGCAATGGAGAGTAGCAGTCTTGGAGTAGTGGAGAAACAAAGAGGGAGAGAAAGATAGGGCCAGGGATAGAGTACAAACCTTGAAGCACCCTAAGGCCTAAAAGACAAGGGTATAGTCATAAAGGTAGTTTAAGCTATCACTTAATAGTCATATGAGAGAATCCCTTAAGGCTTGTTTGGTTCGCGGGAAAAGAAAGGAGGAAAGTATGGTCAACAGGAAAGTAATGAGATGCCTCTTGTTTAGTTGGAGTTTTCAAAGGAGAGAGATAGAAAAATTGTATTTCCATGGAAATATGATTCCTATGTTTCATGGAAAAGTCTTTCCTATAAGAAACATGAAAAAATTACTTTTCCGTGAGCCGGAAATCACTCTATTTTTATTTTTTTTTCAAAAAAGCCTTCAGCATTAAAGAGGCATTAAAGACCTAATTTTTGTTAAGGTTATAATAGGAATTACACATAATTTTTCCAAAAAAGTGGATGGTCAACCAAACATAAGCACTCTAAAAATCTGTTACTTATCCATTGTCAACCAAACATGTCAAAAGTACTTTTCCAGGCATTCTCTTCCTAAGAATCTACTTTTCAGAAATCATATTTCTAGAAGGGAACATACTTTCCGCGAACAAACGAGCCCTTAATGCCTAGTTAATAGAGATGGCCGGAAGACTCATATTGGAATGGCATGTAACTTCAAAGATCTAATTGAAAATTTTTAAAATGAAGGGTGCATAAGTAAAATAAGGTCAGCATTGAGAGGTCAAAAGGCAATTTTTCCCCAAAAGACAAAGTAAAACCTGTAACAAGCTACCCTTGCTCCTTTGGGTAGCTTTCTAGAGGGAAAGGAAGAGTAAATTGGGTCAGATCTATTTTTCAACATTTGATCCCTAAAATACAATCAAATAAACTTGTTTCATGACCTAGTCCATTCCAACTTGGATCATTGAAATTGTTTGGATCTTATTTCTATAACAACGCATGTTTTACAATTCCATCCACCTTTGTGCAGTTTCATCGATCAATTCCCATGCATTCAGAATAATGCTTAGTTGTTGGAAGTCCGAACTTGTGAAATCCTAAAATTTCTTTTCAAATGCAGAGATTAGTGATTGATTTGGCGACTTAATATTGCTTGACAAGCCATTAACGGAGATCCTCTACAAATCGGGCGCATGGCAGGTTGCGAACCAAACCGGTAAAAATTAGTAGATTATATCCATGGAAATGCGATATTTGTCGTGTATTCTTGTTGCTAGAATGAATTCACGGAATTATATCTAATCTATTTTGCAATGCAAAGCTCGGTTTTCGATTCTATCCGAGCATTCGATTCTACTTAATTTATTCCTTTTTCCAAGCAGAAACTCAATTGGTTTCTTCCTCTTCATATTCATGTGCATAAATCATAGTCATTTTTTTTTCAGATGAAGGGAGAAAAGTCTTTCTGACAATGCGTAGGCATACTTCCCGCAGGCTCTGAGACTAACATCCACCTTACTCCAGAGAAATAAATAACATTCTGGGTATCATTGGTATATCTAGACAGAAATCCCAGATGATAAAACTATAGAAGAAGAAAGATACGCATTTCATTAAAGATGAGAATTGCGTATTCAAAACATAATTTAATTAAACAACCAAACAGCCATTCCAGACCGCTGTCTCATCTCCTCCCTTGCCAATAAACTGAAAGTTGATCACGAGTAGCGACGCAATAACAAGAAATCCCAAATACGAGAAATGGAAAAAATAAATAAATAAAAACAGGAACAATGCAATTCTCAATAAAAAATTCACCCAGAACAAATGGAACAAAGGAAGAGAGAGAGAGAGAGTTGGAGTGTTCAAGGGCACTGGAAGCCTTTGGGTGTCTTCTTCCCACAGTAGTTCAGAAGCAGGCTAAGGTGGATTGGAAGGTTGAGCTTGATCCCCAGAATGTTGGCTCTTAATGCAGTGCAGAGGCAAACGGCAGCCTCGAGGTCGACGAGGCCTTCAAGCAAAGAGCAGCAGGGCTTCTTTGGTGGCTTGCCGAGGTTAAGGTTGATCAAGCCTTTCAGCACGTTGGCGCAGACGCCAAGCTTGAGGGCATCCATGGGGCACTTGCCGCCGCCGGAGGGAGGACTTGGGCTTGGGCAGGTGCCGCAGGCACTGGTGAGGGTGAAGAAGAGGAGATTGAGGGCAAGGAAGAGCGCAGCTGAGGCTGAGGGCTTGGATGCCATGGCTACAAAATGCCCACAAACACCTGAGTGTACGTAGTGCTGCAGCACTGGTATGGAACTGTGGAACGGGCCTGGTGTTTGTGATGGATGAGTTGGTAATTGGGGTCGGTATTTGTAGGGAGGAGGGAGGGGGGAGAGTTGGTGCCTTGAGTCTGAAATGCTGTATTGGGGACAAAAAAGCTTTACCAGATGACAAACAGCGGATCCTCGGGGTGATGAGATTTTAGCTGGCAATGAGGTGACGAGGGTCAGGCAGCTGGTTTTGGAGTCTTTCTAGATCGGTGGGCAATACAGTTTAATGTTTTAATCTAGAGTTTAATGCATCTCATGATATTATACTCAAGGGAACAGCATCTACACGGTTTAGATCATTAATCTATGTATATAAATCCAAGGAAAATTCTGATTTATCACGGACGGGCACTATTTTAGCTCGTGAAGAGGCATCATGCAGCAGCAATGCAGAGGAAGAAACCGAGGATGAATCCTTCGTTCACAGAATCACAATACAAGGTGAGGTGAGTTAATATAAGAAGAATAGGAGATGCACCGAAAGCATGAACACGATAGAAGGAAAGGGATCGAACCAATTTTTATTTCATCTGAGTACATACAATATCGATGCATCTAATAATGAGAAGCGCAAGATAAAATAAGATGGGCACCAAAGGAGGAGATCAGATTAGAAAGAAAAGACTCAACCTTCATCAATCTGATTTCAACCTTGATGCACTAATATTAAGATGCACCTTGGAGTGGGTCAAACCTTCACTTTAGATAAGTTGATTCTAAGATAAGAGACTGATACAGCCCCATTCATTGTAGACATTGCGGTAAACTATAATTCTATGAGAGGATGCGAGAGAGAGCAAATGGGTCTTTGTTCCTTCATTTTATCATTGGAAGTTGTTTCTAGCAACAGGTTTAGATGGTGGTTACCGGCAGTAACCTACAAGAATTACCTCTCTCGTGATTAGATTAACTCCTCTTTGGTAGTTAATTAATTCCAGTAATAAACTATCCAAATATGATCGCTTGCATGAGTGATAAATGGGCCAATTCGTTTTCCCTCCACGTATCATACATAAACAATGATTCAGTAGACCTTCATCGATGCATCAAGTGTCATTATTTATGTACTTTGTTAGTTTGGTGTAAATAGTTTATGAATCATCTCGTTCTCAAAACTACTGGAGCAACTACTTGAGCGCGGCTCATTTTTTGAACTAAAGCAAGCCTGAAAGAGCTGATCTTGGGCCTGAACAAGTCCAAGCAGATTGGGACGTGATTTGCCCGTGGCTCGACTGCTCTCCCCATATCAGAAAGCAGACGCGAGTATTCTTAGTGGCAGGAAGAGCAAAATAAATCAAGGATTCGTTACACCAAAAAAAAAAAAAAAAAAAAGCAAAACAAGAACAAAAACAAACAGAGATTTCAGAACCCAATGGAGGTTTTGGATTCAACTTGATGCCCCTTCCAGTGGGCCATTTTGGGCCTGCATTCTGTCCAGCCCACCCCGACTTTAGGCTTGTTCAAACAAAGCCAGGATCAGTTAGGAGCCCAATGATATAAAAATACGTTGCGGCTTAGTTTGCTCAGAGAAGAGCCCCATAAGAAATAGAGGTTAGGTTTGGATTTGATCAGGTTTACCTGCTTTTAATAATAACAGAGTAATGCCTCGGGGAGCCAGTATTTTGTACTCCAAAATTTCATTCAGCAACAATACAGGGGAGGGTGTTGCAAGTGTAAGTACCGTGCCATACAAAGGGATGGTTATTATAGAGTTGCCAGTTCAACATTTGTGGACCAAGGCAACTTTTTCTGTGCATATAACCGGTGCCCCAAAGCGTTTTTCATAGTAATATGGTATTTTCTGGTCGCCCAAGTTGTAAATAAAAACCTGATTTCATCATCTATCCAAAAACTATGCAATAGAAGGAAGCTTCTGGGCTCCGAGCCAGATTATCGTCATCCAGTCGCTTTCCACCATTATCTTTATGTAAAAAAAAAAAAAAATTCTGCATTTGCATGAATCTATAAATACCTCTATGCATGTCCAATTGTTGTAATATCAATTTCTTATTTTTTGGATTGTTGCGATATTGCCCATCTTTTTTCTTATTGGGATTAGAGCTCGTTGATGGTGCTTACTTATCACCTGAATGGACATAGGTCTCTAGAAATACTTATCACCTGAGTGGACATAGTTCGCTGGAAGTACAGCCGGCATGGAGATAATTATGTCATGATTGGGTCTATAATCACCATTACCTCCATGAACAAAACTCATCCTCAAGCACTAACCCTCATCTCATCCCCTCTCCCAATCCTTCTTCCTAAGACAGCCACAAGGCTGCCGCCACCTCTATCCTCCCCTCCTCCTTCCTCTTTTCTCCTTTTCTCCCTCTCTCTCCTTTTTTTTTTTTTTATGGCAAATTCTTTATTCTACATTTTTTGTGATGCCAAATTCCACCTCATTTTTTGTGATATTTAGGCATCTTAATTTAATTCTTTGTTCCTCATTTTTGAGAGGGAACATAATGAAATATAGAGACTTAAGATTAGACTTTTAATAAACTCAAATATGACATCAACAAAGAATTTGCCATCAAAGGGTAGACCTTCCATTAAGTAACTAGCTTTTGATTAGTTAAGGGATGATATAACCATAAAGTGAGATTTTGTATACATGTTTCTTTTATGAATGGGATAAAGGCAGACAAAATGATAGTCTTTCATGGTTTGGGGGAGTAGCAGACACTTATCCATCTCTCAATTCCCCACTAGATGAAGAAGACCCTCCAAAAGATTAGATAGCTATAAACTTTCAATGGTAGTTCCATGATAACAGCTAATCAAGAAAACAACATCTATAAATTAGACCACCCCATATGTATCCATGTGAAAAATTTCATGAGATTTATGCTGAATTTGTAGCTTTATCTAGTTTTAAAAATTTTACTATTACTGTAGCACCAAATAACCACAATTAGCGGACCATCTTTGCAAAATCTGATAGCACTTAAATGGCTCCCAACAAACAATGGCACTCTAAAAAATGAAATTTAGTCAATCGAATTATAACAATATATAGATAGCAAATATCTCTCCCTCTTCCTTTTTGGATGGCAAATCCTTTGTTCCCCCTCTCCCTCATCTTTGAGAGAGAAGGAAAGGGACTAGAGAAGGGGAGAGAGAGAGAGAGAGAGAGAGATAAGAAGATGAGGAGAGAGGAGAAGAGGATTGGTGGGGGGGCGGTGGTGGCGGCGAGGGGAGAGGGGCGAGATGGGATTAGGTGGATGAATTTTGTTCATGAGGATGACATCGCAACAATCTGAAACCTTGTTTGACTGGAAGGGAGGTATGACCAGCCGTCAGGAAAATATAAGTAATGGCTGCCGAGAGAATTAGGCAGCACAAAAGAAGGAAAAATGTCCCGGGCGTGCAAGGTGGCGGTGATCGGAGCCGGAGTATCGGGTCTGGTGGCGGGCCGGGAGCTTCTCCGGGAGGGCCACCAAGTGGTGGTGTTCGAGAAGGCGGACCGGGTGGGCGGGACCTGGGTGTACGACCCCCGGACCGACTCCGATCCGGTCGGCCTGGACCCGTTCCGGCGGGTGGTCCATGGGAGCCTCTACGCGTCGCTCCGCACCAACCTCCCCCGCCCGCTGATGGGATTCCGGGACTACCCATTCCCGGACCCGTCGAAGACCCCTGGCGACCGGCGGGCGTTTCCGGGCCCCGAGGAGGTGCTCAGATTTATCGAGGCCTTCGCGCGGGACTCCGGGGTGCTCGAGGTGGTGCGGTTCCGGGCGGAGGTGGTGCGGGTGGCGATGGGTCGGAGGAATGACGAGTGGATGGTGGAGTGGCAGACGGAGGCGGAGGCGGAGAAGAAGAAGGAGGAGTTCGAGGCCGTGGTGGTGTGTAATGGGCACCACACCGAGTTCCGACGATTGCAGGTGAGTGTAGGTGATTTTGGATTCTTTCGTTAAAATCTATCGCCCTCCCGGCAAATGTGAACCATGGCCGGTAACATTTGGTAGTCAGCCTTACAGTCGATTCCAAGATGATACCAGGAGAAGTAGAATTTGGAACTTAGGGCATGTTTGGTTGGAAACAGATGACTTCCACTACCGCTGTTTAGCCGGAAGAAGTCCCATTCCTCGACTAAACGTGCTTTTGGTTTGTGACCGGGATGGGAATTTGCCCCCAATCTCCGTGCTTTTCGATTGTGACGGGAATCAAAATCGAAATGAATTGGGATATTAATTGGAATGGTCATATTCCTCGACGTGCTTGGTTTGTGACGGGAATCGAAATTGCAATAAGATTTCAATATTAGATGGGAGTTCGGATTGAATTCTAGAGAATTAGCTTTCCCGCAAGAGAAAAGAGCATCTATCTACACAGTTAGCTGCCCCTACTTTGGGAGTTGGGGATGATATTGAGGATACTTTCAAAAAAGATTGAACCTTCAGTGGAGAGCAAGTGTTTAAAGAAATTTTCAGCTTCCTTCCCCATGTCCACAGGGTATTCTTATTCCTTCCTAGAATTGGAATGGGAATAGGACTCTACTTAACCAAACAATTGGAATGGAAGTGTGCGGCCCACTAAACTAGGCCCAGTCTACTTGACCGGCCTGGTTGTTTTGGCCCAAACAAAAAGAAAGAAAGAAAGTGATGCACATGCCGCCGAGAAGGCCGGACGGAATTCGACTCCGGGATGGATTTCGGTCATGGCCGAGCTCTATTTAGAGTTCCTCCCCGGTCCTCTTCCACCATCAATTGAAAATCGGCCTTGATTTGAGCTCACCGTTGGCGATCTCCTTGTTTTCCTCTCCGAACGTCGATCACCTTCTCCTCGTTGTTGCAGCCAATCCTCGTCAGAAAACTAGGTAAGGACCCGACTTCCCCCTCGAACTACCCTCTCCCTTTCTCTAGACTCTTTGGAGCGCTGATGACCAGCCAACGATCGCCGAATTTTGGCCGAGAAGGGAAAAGCTCTGTTTCCCCTGTTTTGACTAGCTGAACCCATGTTTTTCTCGATTCCAACTGTTTATGCCGCCGGTGCTCGCCACCGGGGTCTTCCTCCGATCCCTCGCAGTGGCAGGAGACCATGGCCAGAGCTTTGACTATTGGGATGCTTGGTTTCCATGATTAAAGGAATCGAAAATTCCTGTTTTAAGTAGGTTTGGTGCTATCGGCCGAAGTCACTGCTGGCCGTGGGTTCCTTGACCCCAAGCACTACCGCAGCCACCATTTTTGCTTTGAATCTGGTCGGCAAGTCGTCGGATTGTTGATAATAGGCTCTCCTCTGTTTTGATACTTCTTTTTTTCGGTTTTGATGGTCGTCGTCGGGCATGGCACGCCGCCGGCAATACCGTGGGTAGTTGACCGCTAGGGTTGCAGACCATGAGCACTGTCGAGGGCCTTCCTCTATTTCGAAAAGGAGAGGGAGGGAAGGAGAGAGGCTCGTAGCCCCACTCGCAACCTTAATGTTACATTTTGCTTTTTCTTTTTTAGGTTAAATGCTACTGAGACATTTTTCTTATTTTCTGATTAAATATGTTGAAAGTTAAAGTTGAAAATATGTGATAGGTATTGATAGATGGCCTGGAAAGCAAGTACATAGCCACAACTATCGTGTTCCAGAACCATTTCGAGACCAGGTTCTTAGCTTCCTTGCTTTACTTCAGTAGACTATAATTGATTGGTGCTAAATTTAAGAATTTTACGTTTAAGAGTAATTTGAGGATAACTGTATCCATGTTATGTGGGCATCCGTCTTCGGAATCATGGTTTTGTGATTTTACCTTTCCTCAGCTATTTTACAGAGAAAGATAAGATAATAGTTTTAGCTGATCTGAGTTGTATTATGAGTAATGATAATAATGATATAAATATTCCAAAATGGCATTATGAACTGATCTGTTGATGGATGATAATGAACTGTCTCATTCTTTGAAATTTAACAAGCTAACTGGATGACTTAAGAGTTGCATGAAAGGATAAAATTAGAGGAGGGATTGCCTGAGAGTTGCTGGACGATGTAAAGTAAGGTAGTGCTCAAGGTATTACAATAAGAACTAAATGACTTCCATTTTCATCATGTTAAAAATTGAAAGGGTCTGCAAGTGCCTTCTATACCATGGCCATTTTACATTGATAATATGTGCTTCAATGTTAACCTATGTCTTGATAGAATCAGATCAATGTCATTTTGTTTCATTTAATTTGGTACATCAGAATACAAAAATTACATATTTATCCCATCATTGTGCAGATTGTGGTTATAATTGGAATGGGAGCCAGTGCCTGTGATATATCTAAAGAAATATCAAAAGTGGCCAAAGAAGTTCACCTAGCATCAAGATCAACAGATATTGAAGCTGGAAAACTAGATGGTCATATTAATATTTGGCAGCACTCAATGGTATTTTGACCTTAAATTTGATGTAGTTTTGTTTTTCTATGTAGCCACTTGCACTAGATGCATGTCACAAGAGACCTTTATACTAGAAGCATAAGCACAAAATATTTGATCAGAGGAATCTTTACCAAAAAATACAAAAAAATCAGTGGAATAAAGATGATGTTGGAAAAGCTATGACAAGTATAAAGATATTAGGTAGATGGATACCCTTTATTTACTTGATGAAAGTTATTCTAAATTATTTCAAGCAGGTAGACTCCGTTCACGAAGATGGTAAGGTGGACTTTGTTGATGGTTCATCACTAATTGCAGATGCGATCATTTACTGCACAGGGTATGTTGCTTTCTTATTTTTTTCCTGTCAATTGATACCTTCATGTTCTAATTCTGTTACCATAGAAAACTTGCAAGGCAGCATTATTAATTAAATATCTGGCTTTCTCTAATTACTTTTTTCCTTCTGAAACCGATGTTCCGTTTACAGTTACAAGTACAACTTCCCCTTTCTAGAAATGGATGATACTGTAAACATCGACGACAACCGTGTCGGACCTCTGTATAAGCATGTTTTCCCTCCAAGGGTAGCCCCATGGCTCTCTTTTGTGGGATTACCTTATAAGGTTGGTATTTGTATTATGAAATTTTCACCTTCGGTGAGTTTCCATGCTGTTTAGGGGAGAGAGATTTCACTAAACTCATGCAGCTTAGGGTCAGTTTAAAATTTTTCAGTTGGACGTTACAGAATTATATTGATGAATTGTAATGTCTTGGGTTGCATAAATTTTGTTATATCATCTGCGGAGGCAACGCAAAAATGCCAATCAAATAACACAATTAAAGAAGTACATTAACTTTTCTATGCTATTTCCAGACCATCATTTTTCGAATGTTAGAGTTACAGTCCAAATGGATAGCGCAAGTTCTGTCAAATAAGATTGCACTACCACCTGAAGAGGACATGATTACATCTGTTAACAATTTATATCTCCAAATGGAAGAGACAGGGAAGCCGAAACACCATACGCATTCACTTGGTGCAGATAAGGTTTCAATGGCACATTCATTTTTTTTTTTTTAAAGTTTAGCTCTTGCTACATCTGACCTCGTGCCTGATGATTCATATATTCTTATGGAGCAGGCTGAGTACATGAATTACCTTGCTGCTGAGGTTGGTGAACCACCCATAGAGGAGTGGAGATTCCAGATGTATGATACATTGCTCGAGAGAATTTATTCTCATCATGACGATGGTGGGTATCGAGACGAATGGGATGTTGACCATTAGACAAATCCAGCAACGGCAGTTACCTTTCAGAGGTTGTGCTAATTTTATGACGTTGAATATCTGTTCAAATTACTTGTTGAAGTAAGGTGACATAAGTTACCTACCACGTTCAACTATCAAGAAGAGCGAGGAAAAGCAAAGAAAGTAGATGAAATTCAATAATTCATACTTCATGCCTTGAGACTATTAAATAAGATATTTATTCTCTCTGGATTTTAAGCTGAAATTGAAAGAAAAATACTTAATAGTGGGTAAAAACTTTATTGATTTCATAATTTTGAGTTTGCAAAACTTTTGGACCTCCTGGAGATGCAAGAATATCATTCAAAAGAGCTTGGGATCAGCAAATGTTTGTACTTTGTTGGCAAATTTGGTATCAAAGAAATTTTTGAATTCTTCTAAAATGGAACTCCACGATGTGTGTTTTTTTAAAAAGTTAGATGAGGCTTGTACTTTTGCTTCTCCTTTAGTTTCTTCCTTGGATCTTTTTTTCCCCTCTCAAAATGAATCCTTGGTTGATCTTGTATCAACCGTTCTGTACCCCTTTCTTTCATTATCTCAATGAAGCGTGGGGTTTCTGGCCTCTTTTTTAACATAAACCAGTCCAATAATACACCAAATCTATCAAATTGAACTAGCATTAATATTTTGCAAGACTATGAAAAAGTAAATGATTTCATGAGAATGAAGGAACTACATAATTGCCTAAACTGATACAAAAAACCACCTCAGTTAGCACAATTATATATATTAATTAAGCATCTTACTTATAGCACCGGGGTTTCCTAATCCTAAATCTGAACTCCCGGGACAAACCCTAGCCCTAGGCTTTCTCTGATTCTTCCGTGAATTGGGGCTAGGGTCTACCTCAATAGAAGCCAAGTAGAATAGCGTTTTCTCTTGTTCCATAAGCTATTACGCTATACAATTCCAATCAACATTAAAACTTAAGACAAATCTATAAAAAAAAGTCAGAAGAGATGGAGTGAGGAACAGAGGGACAAAATAAGGATGATAGAGAGAGAGAGAGAGAGAGAGTAAAGAAGGGGGTGGGGCACAGCTAAAGAGTGAAAAAGGTAAGAGCCTTATTAGGGGTGCAAATGGGTTGGGCCGGCCAGATCAATATTGGGTGACCTTGACTTTTTACCATGGGGCTTGGTTTGAGCCAATAGAGAAAGGTTCGGCCTTAATTGTCTGAATCTCATTAATCAGTTGAGGCTCATCCACATTCGCTAATGGCCCAAAAATATTTTTTTCTAATTGCTTATAAGAATGCTGAACCCTCTTAGGCGAGCAGGGAAGCGCCACTTTAATAGGTTTCTTCTGGCCATCAACTGAAAGCATATGACCCGGTGAACCAGTCTGCTGAGCTTAATCAAGTTGAGGCCAGTGAGTCCATTGAACCAAGTCGACAAAGTTACCGATTGATGGTTAGATCATTGTTCACCTCATCTCCTCCTCCCTAGCGAAGCGAACAAGGGTTAGATTTTTTTTTTTTAATTTCGTCCCCGCTGACCAAGGACTGAATATTTTCTTCGGCGACAGCCCGGCGATCATCTCTGGCAAGATCATCATGTACAGAATCCCCGCCAGTTAAGGGTGGCAATCGGGTCAAGTCGGGTCACATGCAGGTCGGGTCAGAAAATCATAAACCTGAACTCGACCTGTTTATTAAACAGGTCAGAAATTACAATCTGAATCTGACTTGTTTATTAAACAAATAACCCAACCCGTCCCGTTTAACTTGTTTAATAAACAGGTAACATGTTTACCCAACCCGACCCGACCTGTTTAACCTGTTTGCCCAACCTGATCCGTTTAACCTGTTTAAACTTGTTTAACCTGCCCAACCCAATCTATTTAACCTGCCCAACCCGACCTGTTTAGACCTGTTTAACCCGTTTAGACCTGTTTAACCCGTTTAACCTGTTTAGACCTATTTAACCTGCCCAACAGTTAAACGGATTAAACGGTTTAAACGGGTCAGACATTTAAAATCCGTATCCGACCCAATTAATAAACAGGTTAAACGAGTCGATCTATTTACGATCCGAACATGTTTAGGCCAAACCCAAATCTATTTATGGTAGGTCGAATACGAATCGGATTGGCGGATCAGATCATATTTTGCCACCCCTACCACCAGTAGACTCATCCACTGTAACAATATTGCTTGGCTGGACTGTCGCTCCCAGCGTCACCGAACAAGAAATCTGACGCAGTCTCTCTCTCTCTCTCTCTCTCTCTCTTCTATGATATAGCGTATTAATTAAAAAGTGAACGAGGCCTCTGTCACGTGAACATTGACATGCATGCTCAAATGATTTGAGGAGGCCAGCCGACATCTAGCCACTTGTCAAGTGTTGTTTGGTTAAAGTGAGATACCGAAAGGTGGGGAAATCCAGTGGAACGGGGCTCCGTCTCAATTATTTATTGACTGTGATGACTGGGGGCGGCGCGTTTGCTGCGGGTGAAGAGCTCAACTTGGCAGGTCACGAACCAAATAGACAGCAAACATTGATGCAAGAAACGTGAAATAATGCGAGAAAGGGAGTATAGGAGTCGTGATTCTCTCTACTGGCCGTCATTGGAAGTCTTTGTCTCGATATAAGGGTCCACTTTGGAATCCTTCTCGAACACCCGAGAAACACGTTGTAGGTGATAGATGGCCTATCATATCCCGATGACCATTTATTGACTAGTATATATACTATTTATGATACAGTGCTGCGTGCGCCAGGACAAAATCTGAATTATGAGATTTCTCATTAGATTTAATTATATTTTTATGATTCATATAAATTTGATAACTATAAATATTAGGTAGCGATGCTTAATCATTTAAATTGATTTGGCTTATTTCAACTTGGTGTCGATCATATTAGATTGCTTGTATAATAACATATTTTTGATACACTTAATAAATAAGTTGGATTTAGATTGGTAAATTTTTAAAATCTATCATGTAGCATCCGGTCTGATCCAATTCGATTGCTACCTCTAATACTAGACCAGGTTTCAACAATAATATTATTATATGAACTAGATTGATGCCAAAGAAATTATCACCCTTCATAAACTACAACAACTATAATTTATAAAGAGTGGTTATGATGAAAATAACAACAAATATAGCAGTAGAATACTGATGCCATAATCCATTTTACTTTTCAGGTGGAGCTAACTTCATTGGAGAGAAATTAGTACAAAAAATTCAATTTTCATAGAAATTTTATCTTATTTAGAAAAATGGTACAAATATCAAATGATAATTCTTATACATATAAAAAATAGCTATTATAAAGGGACAATGATCAAATAGATAGCCATTATATAAATACAATATGACATAAACAATTCTTTTTGAAACCATGCATTATAATGGTCATTATTTTTTAGTCCTTGCTTTCGACTAGTGGATCCTTTTTATTTTTCTCATTAAAAGTGATCAAAGTTTGATTAAAAAATATATATTGCCAACAAAAATATTTATAAATATGATGGTTTGATAGAGCCATGAACATTGCTACATTGCTGAAGAAGAAAAAAAAGCAAAAAGAAAAGATTGCATGAACTAGAGTTCTGGCAAAATGGGTTATAATATAGAAAGGTAAATTGGTGTTTTTAAAGGAAATATGTAAGGAAATTTGCGGTATTTTACAAGCGTAAACCATTCAAATCTCAAACTGAAGAGGGTAATTCTCCTTGGCAGCATATAAATATTTTATTTATATTATAATAAACTTGTTTTTCTTTGTTAAAATAGTTAGCCAATTATTAATTAGTCTGTGTAATTAATACATATGACACAAAATTACTCATTTAACTTCTTGTAGCTCGCTATCCGATACAAGTTGAATCGATATCGTTGTCGCGCTGATAACTTCCTTTACTATATCTATTTTATATTACAAAAAGTGAATTTATCTCATGAGTTTAATTATAGTTAGTTAGTTTTTAAGCAAAAAAAAGTTATTCAAAAAGTATTTTAATAATATATATTTTTGTAATTACTAAAAAGCAACATTCAATTGCTTAATAACTTCTTAAATAGTTAAATAGTTAACTCTTACCGATCTTAGCTTTTCTAAATTGTATCTAACAAAAATTATTTGAATTCTTGATGAATTTCAAATCTTTTATTTCTAAACATATATTTGGTATGTGAAAATTGTTGAAAGCGAAGAAGTCAAATCATTCGATCGTAACTTTCTGGTACAATGGTGCTACGGTATTTTAATCTTTTCAGTCAAAAAAAAATCTATTACATGCGAACAAATAAGGATGGGAAATAATTAGGTCTCCTTTTGTGAAGAAAGAGATGCATTCTTGCTGTCAAGACTGATAAGACAGCAGGTCTTTATCCCTAATTAGCTTCCTTTTCTTTGAGAAATAAAATGGCAATGCCACCCTTAGGTTCATACTCAGAACCTCACCCGAGGACATGCGTTAAAAGGTGCCAACCAAGTTTTAGCTGTAATTATCAAGAGGTTTTCCCGGCAAACATTCTACTGCAGTTGCTTAACAGATCAGCCCAAGAAACTCAGCCTACCTCTTGGGCGGTTGATGGCCAACTCAATTGAGTTTCATAAAATACCAATCCTTACTCATGAAATCCCATTGAAATAAGGCTTAGGCAGGACATATGACAAATTGGTCCCCATACCTTGCGATAATTAGGACCATGAGTTTAGTGAGCTGTACAGCTCTGAAGCCAATTGCTTTTCTTAATCTCCAAAATATCATGAACTGTGACATGCATGCACCGAAGAGACTGCCGGTTCTACTACCATCATCAAAACTGACAAACCACTTGGAACTGTGACATGACAGTATTTTCCAGTTCGGTTCCCTGCATAGTTTCATCCGTTCCATCGTCAATCCCAGATCTTCAATAACTCGTCTCTCATAAATTTCACATCTTCCAGCATCATCGTTGTGCCCCATTGCCAACCAAAAAACTCCAGCTGCAAGGCTGCCATGCTATCATGCTGGTTAAATGCTGCAGGCTCCTGCAGCTAAATAATTAGATACGATTCCACCGGTGTCATCCATCGCACAGTATTTTGGGATGTATCTAAACAGTGGGCGCGAACGTGAGCTTGTCGTTCTCTCATTAGCACAACCAGGCCGAGCTATCATCCTGAGGCCTGAAACTTGGAGCCTAGGGACAGCCTGGAAGCAGAGGCCAGTGCTCGCGAGAGGGCTTCAGTGAACTGTCGCTTAGGCCTGTCGTTTCATCTACATCTGGTTACAAAATCTAAAGCTGATCATGGATTGGATATGTGGCAGATTCTTTTATATATTTTTAATTCTCCCACTGCTCGCTCGTTCCAAATTGCACTTGGTCTTTTCATTCAGAGCCCTAAGCTCCTGCTGCAATATTACGGGAACCTCGGCCTCAAAAAGCTCAAACAGTTTCCGGTAATCAGCTTTGTTAAGGTAGATACCGTACACTCCGGCATCCATTTAGCTTTGGGTCTCCTCTGGATGAAGATGCTTCATTTTTTTTTTCCGAGACACCTTGACAATGAGGTGTCCTCGCGAACGCTTCCTATTTCCCGAGAATGAACTGCTGCATGAGATGGCTCACTGGCTTCGGAGCTGGGACGCATGCATATCTTGTTCACGAGGGGCAGCGAAAGACCAAAATGTAAGCCATTGTTCATTAACTTATATCTGGCTCAGTTTTGCTTCTCTAAAGGATGAAGATAAAATATAAGCCATTTTACATCGATTGTTAATTTATATATATGTGGGCCGGCTCTGCTTATATAAAGGATGAAGTAAGATAAAGGAGATTGATTTGGACCATTAACCATTGACTAATAGGGTTAGCATGGGAAATAAGAATATTAGGATATGTTTATGGAAAAGCAAAAGAAAAACTAAAACTTTTCCATGAAAATAAAAAATTTTCTAGAAAGTTAGTCATTAGTAAGTTTTCCAAATTTGTTAATTTTCTAATGAAATAAATAAATTAAATTAATGTTTTTGAAAAAATAATTTTTTTATGCGGTCTTTCTGACCTCCAATCATATATATATACCTCTAAAAGAAAAGGAATTAAACAAAACCCATATACTACAATTTTGTTACATAACCAGTATCTCCGTGTCTTTGCAATTGTTTCCCCGGTAGTGTAAATATGTGTTTGGTTGTATCTTCCACGCTAAAGAATGATTTGTTCTTCTATCACAACATCATCCATGGGATCGTATTTCATATAGATCTCAAAGCACTTTAAATTTTTTCATTCATCACGCTGTATGGATCTCCAAGCGATAATTACACGGTCCATCGGAGGATTTGCATGGAAAAAAACGTGAATCCTTTGCGTCAAAAATACAAGCCCTTCCCGTGTGCGCATATATATTCTCTTGGTGATACCGTAGACTAGTTGTCCTGAGCTTGTGGAACCCGATGTTGTTTGTTGCATCCGTCTTGTTGTTATCTTTTGATTCAGGGAGCTGAAGAACCACATCAAACTAAAAAGCAGGTTTTTATGATCCCCAAGACATAAAATACAAGCCCTACCCGTGTGCCCATATGTATTCTCTTGGTGATACCGTAGACTAGTTGTCCTGAGCTTGTGGAACCCGATGTTGTTATCTTGCTGCATCCGTCTTGCTTTCTTTTGATTCAGGGAGCTGAAGCACCACATCAAAGTAAAAAGCGGGTATTTATTCCCCAAGACATTTCCATGAAGTTTTTCACTTTAGCTGTGCAACATCCCAATCGCAGCATATTAAAAGTACGATTTTATTCCCTAAGGCATTTCCAATAAGTTTAATTTTGGCTATGCGAAGGTCCCATCAATAGCCTTCAAAAAGCTGCAAGCAGATGAGCTGCAGCTCACTTCTCATGCGGTCTCATTCAAAGCTGGTGGGTGCTTGAGTAGGGCTCACAGGCACCTAAAATATTCCTAGCGAATAATTCATTATATACTCTTTTTTTTTTTTTAACCATAATATTTTTATCAGATTAAAAATTTAAATTTATTAAAATTTAATCACAAGCATTATAATCGATTTATAATCAGCCTCTATAAATCTATGCTGCAATATCTTCTAACCTACATAGTCAATATACCGAATTTACTCTAATATCATTTATAATAATTTAGAATCTTATCAAAAAAATTAACCAAAAGATATTTTTTTTAAATATAGGCTCATACGGATTTTCACACTACTAATGCTATAGCATGAATTAACTCTCCTTCCTCCTTGCAAGTAATCCATCCTTGGAAGACATCTTGCAATGGAAGAGGGATATGGCTGTGTTTGAGGCAACCCATGTTTTCCGCGAGGAGAACCAAGCGGCCGAGGGACCTAGTTCCACGCCCCAGAGGAGATTTTCAGCGGGGTTCGCTTTCCTTCTGGGCTGAGCCACAGTTACGCATCCAAAAAAAAAAAAAAAAAAAATCATATTCTATCAAGCCACTAGCTTTCGAAATGCGTGAACCACGAACCTGCACATCGAACATGTGAACAATTGCCCACTGAAAGGTTGGCAAAGTCATGCAGCATCCTCAAAAAAGTCACGTAAAACTCGCCAGCAGATAGTAAAATCTAGAAAAGGCCATATCAACAAAGCCTCGATTTATGCATCTCTTACGCAGTCATATGACTGTCGGTATAGTTCTCGCCAATTGGATCAAACTAGGGCTTGTCACTTGCACCATGAAAGCTTAAAGTGCCTTTTACTTGCATGTCCTTCAAAAATAAAAAATATAGCTCCAAAGAGCACAAACCCTTCATGTCACCCGCATGTTATCTCAAAAAGCTGTGCAGCCGTATATGGATGATCACCACCTATCAAATTAGATAGCTCACCAACACATGTCGTATCATACACATGCATATTATTTGATGGTTGTCCATCTCTTGATAGCAGTCATCTAAAAATATACAGCATTCTTATGTGCGCAGGCTACATCACAGAGTATTCTGATTGAGCTGAAAAACATGGCAAAAGAATCCATGTAGCTCTATATATACACATACCAACCAATGATTGCGTTGATTTTGCGAATGAGTGCATGTCTCTCATGGGCAATGGTTCAATGTTTCGGCATGTCATTTTCTAGTGGAGAGAATGTGTGGATAAAATCTCAGTGCATAAACACTAAGTCTACTTTTAGGGCCCCATTCACGCGACTTCCACGTTTATGGCGTGGTTTTCAACTTGTTTTTAATACAAAAATATATAGCATATCTATAAATCTCTTTTACATGCTACTCTAATTATAGTTTCACTATTTAGTGTCGCTGCGTCATAGAAAGCACACCTTTGAGTTGGTGCAGTAACTTCATATCTTTTTCTTTGGATAATTTACTTTCTAAATTGGAATTTACGTTTCCAATTTGATCAAACATTAGGTTATTGTTAAAACTTCGTATCGTACAAGCCAAATAATTTATGATATTTAAGAAAAAACGAGATTGAAAATATTAGGACCCTTATGATTGATTTTCTTGCACTAGATGTAATATAATCTTAACTTAATTTTCTTTTACTTTTAGCAATAATAAATAAAAACTTTATTGAACACAGTATTTGGTGTGCGCATTTTACTTTTTAAATGAATTATGACCAATATATGCACCTTGTTTTATGAGGACTTAGACATCCTAAGGCGTTGAAGATTGTTGTTTTTTTTTAAAAAAATATATTTTGCAATGTTTCCTTCAGTTTTTCCATGCTCATGATTGCAACAAACCAATACTAGCTTGGTTGTTAGATAGACTCGTTACCTACTCAATACCACTAAATTAAACCTACAATTTCTATCAGGCTAGAAAATTCATACTGTCCTATATTTGTATAATTAGCATTTATACGTGAATTGCATTCTTTTGCCTTTCTCTTTCTTTTATGCTTCCTTTTGTACGTTAGTTCAAATCATGCCATAGATTGTTGTTAATTTCCCTTGCACAGAAATTGTTGAGGCAATAAATGTTCCTTTTGTGTGATAGTGAAAAACTAGGCGCGTATATTCCACTCCCATGCCCTGCACAAATAACTTCTCAATTTTGCAAAAGATACCTATAATCTTGGCATAAAGGGCATCTACAGGAGATAATCCTTGCATATTAGAAATTTTTGTTTTGCCTGTATAAATTAAGAATATATCTTACATCATTTTTCAAAATATATAAATGCTTATACTTTTAAATAATATATAAAAGTTCTTTCTTTTTGGTGGGGTGTAGCCGGACCATGGGCATTAGCTCCAGCCTCTAGTATATAAATATTAGTAGTTATAAAAAAAAAAGGAAACAAATCTAGCAGACTTACAGATTTTTAAAAAAGTCCTTTCAATGAAGTGTACTATTCTAAGATGTAGAATACTCTCTTTGGAACAATGACTGTCAACCATATGTTTAATAAAATTATTACTTTCCAAAAGTTCATATCGAGATTCTCAAAGTAGTAGCCAATAATTGGCAAATCCTTAGCATCAAGGACCAACTCACTTTCAATCTCATCTGTGAGGAGATTAGAGCTGCTTGTGAGTTAATGGCAGGAGTGGTATCCTTAAATGTGCTGGATGTATTTGGCTTAAGTTTGACGTAAATCTCTAAACATGTAAAGAAACATGCTCAATATAATACTTTGAGATGCAGTTTGTATAGCTGTTATATTCAATTATTGGTGAGTTGAAGGGGCCTAGAGTCCATAGCTAACTTTTAATAATCTACCTTGTCTCTTGTCCCCCTTTTTTTTTTAAGGTTTTTTAAGTTCTTTAGATCTTCCAGAGTCCCCCTTCTAATATTGGGTTCCTCGCATGTTTGTATAGAAGCATATAAGATGGCTTCCGAAGAGCATAATTAGATAGCAACTTCATATCTACATACAAATTGGTAAAAGATAAAAATTTTAGAATGCGTTTTGTTCATAATAAAAGTTAAAATCGAAATCGGAATAACCAAATACCTCAACTCATTTGATTTGTGATTGGAATCAAAATTGGAATCGGAATAAAATTTAAATATCGAAGAAGAGTCGGAATTAAATTTTGAAGAATTAGAATATTTTTATTTTTTAAAAAATTAGAATGGAAATGAAACTCCGAATAAATTTTATTTTCATTTCAAAGCCCAAATTTTTTGGAAAAAAAAAAGAGCCTGACTCAGGTGTTGAGCCATAATCAAATTGGAATCATCCAAACAATCGGAACTTTGGCGACGTCGAATGGATAAACCCTCCTGCAAACTGTTGACGAGCGCAAAAGACCAAATTATCCTTCCCGCCTGCTAGAAAACGCCTCCCTCGCCGCCTCCTTCGCCCCCGCATTCCCCTCGTTGCTCATCTTTATCTCCCACCGACTTTCCCTGCGCTTCCTGCTGCTAATTCCTTCAATAGTAGCTGTGCTAAAGAGATCGACCGGATGGCCGGCTTGCCGGAGACAGACGCCGAGGGCAAAACCCTCTCCGACGCTTGGGATTTCAAGGGCCGCCCCGCCGTCCGATCCCAGACCGGCCGTTGGACCAGCGCCGCCATGATCCTAGGTCCTTTCGGTCGCCCTCTCCCTCTTAGTTATCTTCTCCGTTTTTCTCTCTCTGTTTCTTTTCCTGGTTAAAAATCGAACGATATAAAAAAAAAAGGGGTGGAGCTGTGCGAGAGGCTGACAACGCTTGGGATCGCCGTGAACCTGGTGACCTACTTGACGGGCACCATGCACCTCGGCAATGCCGCCTCCGCCAACACCGTCACCAACTTTCTCGGCACCTCCTTCATGCTCTGCCTCCTCGGCGGCTTCCTCGCCGACTCCTTCCTCGGCCGGTAAACATCCCCCTTCCAATCTATATATACCTCCTCCTCACCACTCTGTGTTGCTCCCTTCCCTGGCTCCTCCTCCTCCTCCTTTTCTCTTTCGTTAACTCAATTCAATAACCAGGTACCTCACCATCGCCATCTTCACCGCCGTGCAAGCCACAGTAAGCGCTCTCTCTTTTGCTGGCATATTCATATGTTCTTCCATTTTATATCATGGTATGTTTTATATTAAAAACAAGTCTGAATTAATTGAAGGGGACAACCATCCTGACCGTATCGACGGCGGCACCAGGCCTGAGGCCGCCTGCCTGCGCGGACCCGCCGGCCGGCGGGTGCGCGCGGGCGAGCGGGGCCCAGCTCGGGGTGCTCTACCTGGCTCTGTACCTGACGGCGTTGGGGACGGGAGGGCTCAAGTCGAGCGTGTCCGGGTTCGGGTCGGACCAGTTCGACGAGTCGGACCGGGGGGAGAAGCGGCAGATGATGCGCTTCTTCAGCTGGTTCTTCTTCTTCATCAGCCTCGGCTCGCTGCAGGCCGTGACGGTCCTGGTGTACATCCAGGACAACCTCGGCCGCCGGTGGGGCTACGGCATCTGCGCCGCCGCCATCGTGGCGGGGCTGGCGGTGTTCCTCTCCGGCACCCCCAGGTACCGGTTCAAGAAGCTGGTGGGGAGCCCCTTGACGCAGATCGCCGCCGTGGTGGCGGCGGCGTGGAAGAAGAGGGATCTCGACTTGCCCTCGGATCCTTCCTTTCTCCATGACGAGGATGCCGCCGTGGACGGAGAGAAGAAGAGCAGGGGGAAGCAAAGGCTGCCCCACAGCAAGCAATTCCGGTAATTAATTAATTAATCTACTCGTTAATTTCTCGCTTTTGCCTCCTTAGCTGGAAGTAATTCATAGCTTGCTACTAATTAGCTTGGGCTCCTTAATTTTGACGCTGACGGCTCGTCGTTTGCCTTTTAAGTCATGAAAGTAGCACGAATTTAAAGGCAACTTGTAAATGCATAATCCCCAGATCAGATCGTAAACTGATGCACCCAATTCCCAGGTTGCAGGAAACGGATAACCCCCACCCGGAATTTTCTTTTAAAAAGGAAGGTCTTCAAGCACTTTTTTTTTTCCAACAATGTTTGGCCATCCAATATAAATAAATTTGCTAGGTGTCTTGTTTTCGAAAATTTTCTACTACTTGGGTTATAGAGGATTCACATCTGCAACAATCTTTTTATTCCTAGAAGCTAGTGCTTTTAATAAATTGCATAACTTTTCTTGCTAATTAGTCACTTGTTTGTTTGTGTATACACCAAAGATAAGTTTTTATATATATACATAAACTTTGCTGATGCACCAAGATAAGTTATGATGCTAAAATTTTAGTGCACTCGTACGTGAATGGCAAGTGGGCGTCTGTACACTTGTATTCTTACAACTGTATTTGTGGCTCAATTAGAGGTCCAACTCATTCACATGCTTGATGCAGATACTCGGACAGTGGACAGCTAGATAGAAAATATAGGACGTGCATGAATGTAATTAAATGACCATATGCTTCTAAATTCTGTCTTGATAAAATCTAATATGAACCTTAATAATTGAGCCTGTAGTGGCTCTAATTACATGTGATGGACCAATTGGCCGATGTGCTGGTCCTTTTTTTTTTTTGCTTAAAAAAAAGAAGAAGGCGGGGGAGGAAGGGATAAGTCCATCCCCTGTAGCAGCCTCCACCCGGCCGGTCCTTTTTCCATACTAGACGACGAAGCTATGCCCCCCATAGTTTCCTCAGTGACTGGTTTTGCAATTAAATGCACCAATAATGCTGCGACGTACCTTAATAATTTCATCTCCTTCCCCTTATCCGGATACAGAGCATGATTTGGGCGGGACCAAGCTCACAACGTACATGTGACTGCTGCACCCACCACTCAAAACTTGTTTGATTCAAGAAAATATTTTTCTTCATCAAAATATTTTTTTTAGAGCTTAATTTTTACAATATAATATTTTTAAAAAATTGGTATATTTGGCCGGCCATAGAAAACTTTTCTATGACCATTCCAGAGTGACTTAATTTGGTTAGGTATCTACTTTTTTTAAAAAGTTTTGAAATATCTATTATATTTTCGATAAAAAAATTTGTATCTATCGATTTTGATAGCTTAAAAATAGTTTTGAAAAAAAAATACCTTCCAACCTAACTAGTAGAAAAATAGCTTTTTTTCATATTTTGCATAATTTTTTTCATAACATATGAGAAATATTTTCATGGGTCATCTCTCTCTTTTAAAAACTTTATCTAAATATGAGTTATTTCTTTATTTTTTTGTTAACCATATATTCTCTTCTCATTTTTCTGCAAATCAAACACTTAGTGAACTGCACGGCTTTGGTTGCCATGCGTGTTATCTCGGCATTTTCTTTCATATAAAATCGAGCGTAGGTATGCCTGCAATTTATGTGTTCCCTCTCGTCTTCTGTATTAATTCCGAAGAATAATTCAGTGTTATTCTGAATTATAAGCAACATGTGTCTACTGTTACAGCTGACACAGATTGCAACTCGTGAACCATACAGCTATGGAGCTTGGTTACTTGATCTGTGCCATTTAGACCCATAATCAAACAACCATCTAGAAATTAGGGAAAGACCATTTATGTTTCTTGATTTTGTATGTGTACTCAAATTTAGCTGGTGCATATATAGGACTAAATAGACGGTATGTGAGAGTCCATCCAAGCATGCATATATTTAGTTCTGCATCAATTATAAACTAAAAAAAGCTTAGATCATTACAAATATATTTAACCTGGGGATGACTAGGAGATATCATAGCATTTTTTTTTTTTCTTTTTTGGTTGCACCTCCTTCACTCATTTACTCCCTCTTTCTGCACTCTGAAAAAAGAGCGAAAGTGACAGTAGAGTCGGACTGCAGTAAAAAGCAAAACCAGAATGAAAGGCATCCCGGGACGCATGCAACCGAGCCACGCTTATGTCCACATCCTCTTATGATTTCCACAGTGCAGTCCAAACCTTACGCTAATCTTTTTGCTACCTACCTCAAGCCGCCACTTTCTTTTGAATTCATAAGTACTTTCCTAAACAAGAAAGTTTATCTAGACTCGTCTTCCTTCCACCTCTAAGGTCCTTGGACCCCAGCAACTAATGCTCTCTTCTGCCATCTCCTTGCTTTCCGTTTCAGTTTCTTGGACCGGGCGGCGATCATGGAGGACCCGGCCATCGAGCAGAGCAAGTGGCAGCTGTCGACGCTGACCGACGTGGAGGAGGTGAAGCAGGTGATCCGGATGCTGCCCATCTGGGCCACCACCATCATGTTCTGGACGGTCTACGCCCAGATGACCACCTTCTCCGTCTCCCAGGCTACAACCATGGACCGCCGCATCGGCTCCTCCTTCCAGATCCCCGCCGGTTCCCTCACCGTCTTCTTCGTCGGCTCCATCCTCCTCACCGTCCCCGTCTACGACCGCCTCGTCGTCCCCGCCGCCGGCCGTCTCACCGGCAACCCCCAGGGCCTCACCCCCCTCCAGCGCATCGCCGTCGGCCTTGTCTTATCCATCTTCGCCATGGTCGCCGCGGCGCTCACCGAGCACAAGCGCCTCCACGCGGCGTGGGCGGCGAACTCGTCCTCCTCCGTTAGCCAGGGGTCGACGGTGCCGCTGGGCGTGTTCTGGCTGGTGCCGCAGTTCTTCTTGGTGGGGGCCGGAGAGGCGTTCACGTACATCGGCCAGCTGGATTTTTTCCTGAGGGAGTGTCCCAAGGGGATGAAGACGATGAGCACTGGGCTCTTTCTTAGCACTCTGTCGCTGGGCTTCTTCCTTAGCTCGGCGCTGGTGAGCATTGTCCACAAGGTGACCGGGGAGAGCGGGAAGGGGCCGTGGCTGGCCGACAACCTGAACGACGGGAGGCTCTACAACTTCTACTGGCTTCTTGCGGTGCTGAGCGTGGCGAATTTGGTGTTGTTTTTGGTGTCAGCGAAAGGCTATGTTTACAAGGAGAAGAGGAGGATGGAAGCGGAGGACGGGAGCGTGGGCGCGGTTGAGCTGGCGGAGGAGGCTTTTTGCAACGCTTGAGCTTCCCTGACCTTTTCTCTCTTTTTTTTCCCTTTTCTTTTGGTTTCTAAATCCGAAGTAAGCGTTTTTGAGCGGAGGCCTGATGCATTGGCTGGCGGTTGATCGAGTAGCTCCTTCCGTTAATGCATCACAGCTGTGTACAAATGATCTCCTGTCATTGATCTACCGGTTATTACCCAGGTGAAAAGGGAGAAGTATAAATAAATTGTGGCTTTTCCCCGGCAATTATATCTTCCTGTTTAATGACTAAAAATTATGGATTTAGCACTTTCGACTTAATCCGATTTCATATTCGGATTATAAATTTGGATTCTGACCCAACCCATTAGCTAATAGATCAATCAAGTCGAGTTAGGAACAAGTGTAACCCGGATCCATAGGAAAGAGGTTTGTCATGGGCATAGCACATATATTAATTATTATACTTTTTTGTTATTCAAACATGAACTTTTTTTATTTATAAATTTACTAGATTTGACTATTATGAAATAGTAGTTGGAGTTGTCGATGATGCCATAGATGGAGCAATTAATTTTTATTTTGTATGGATTACTACGATGCATTTGCTTAACGATGGATGGAGCATCACGATTTTGTGAGTTATTTTGGGGACCCACACATTAGCAATCTTTATTTTCTTGTTAAATCCGTTGCTTGACATAGCTTTTGAGTAAATACAACTATTAGCATCATATGCTTCGCCTTTGATCGCCTCCCGGAAGATACGAGGTAATACTCGATATGAGCCTCCGAATATCCATCATAAGTGGATGATTAAATCTCTAATCTTGGGAATTAACACAGTAATAGCATAAACTAGACCTTCCCATATGGCCCTTGTTTCAGCCAAAGGGCTGCGGTATCAAACAATACCGAATCCCCGGCACTTACAACAATACGTAGAATCCCAAATCACAAAACCAATTCCACCAACTTGTCCCCTATTCTTTATGCTACCATCAAAGTTGATCTTCAAATAATTAAGAGGTAAGGATTTCCAAGTAAAGTAAATTACATGGGATGCCATGTCAGCAGATGGAACCCTAAATTTTTCTGACCGGCTTCTTTGATGATCTAGCCTTCATGAAGTTAGAGGCATGGCAAGCAGCTCTCAAAGAAATAACAAGAGGGCTTTCACTGCTATTTTAAAAACACATTATTTTTATGTAAAATAATGCATATATGTTAATATGCCATTATTTGGTATTACTCGGGAGAACCACTGAAATTATGTTCAGCCTCGAGCTCAACTAATAGGAAGAGGAAAAGAGTCGGTCGCCGTTGCATGCTTCCCTTTTTTTTTTTTTGTAAACTTGGACACAAGATAAAGAAACAGTAGCAAAATGAAACATAAACAACCGAGTAACGAGAAATGAGATAGCTGAAGCCCAAAGCATCATTCTGCAGCAGCAGCAAGTTCAGGAGGAAGAGCCAAATCCATATTGTAATCACAATTGCAACCTCTGCCGGCTAACCAATCCGCCACAGAATTTGAATCCCTCTAAACACGATCAGCCTAGAAATAACCGAGGGATGAGATAGCGAACTCGATAATATAAAGCAATGGCATAGAAAATACTGTACGAGGGAGATCATTGATCCAAGTGATCACTATAGCCGAATCTCCTTCGAGTAGAATTTTTTTGGTACCGTAAGGTGTTGGAAGTAATGGTGAGCTTGCACGTAACTCGAACTGAATTAGCTTCAAAGATCCTCGAACCAGCTAAAACAACATGCCTACAGTGGCTCCATTACTTCAAGAGCTCGACTCTTTCCCTTGCTCTCCTTCCCGACCGGCGGAGGAGCACCCGCTGCTCCTCCACCACCTATCCTCTACCGCCACCTTCCATGGGGGATAAGGATATCTATTCTCCCACTCCACTGCCATGGACACCTATAAATAGGGAGAGGCCCCTTTTCTCTCGATGTATGAGTTTTTCTCTCCTGTTTGGTGTTCTCTCTTCATTCCCATCAATAAAAAGGCTGTCGACAGGTGATGCAGCCAGGATCTTGATGGTTTGAGGTGTTTTCACCTTCCTTGCCTCCAATCTGAAGTTTGAGTTATGCGCGTTATCTTGTTGATTGTTTTTGATTTGCTCGAAATTAGGAAGCCTGTAAATCATGTATTTTTTAGATTCTGAGTGCATCATCTCATGGTTTAAAAATTTAGAGCATGTAATTATGCAAAATTAGTGTTAAAAATCTGTCAATAACAAGATAAATAATGGTAATTATTATTATTATTTTTTTGCTTAAGATGGTAATTATTTTTAAATAATAATATAATTATTATTATTATTTTTTTGCTTAAGACAAGAACGAGGGGTCTGTCATTTTCCCTCTCCCCTCCCAAATATAAAGGAATCGGATAAGACATGATTACCATGTAGAAATCGAAAAGTACAAAGATGGATACATCGCAAGGTCGTCTACTTTTCCCATTCCTACAGTGATTTTAAGTCGAAAGACCGCGCACGAGGTTTATATCAACTCAAACGCCGCGCCTTTCGGACCAAAGATTGCAGTTATAATCCATGACCCGACCCTCCATAGAATCAATAAGCGTTCCCCTCCGAGGGAACCCCTCACTGTCTTCCTCGATGGTTATAGATGCAACAGCGGAATAAGTTGTTGTAATGGTGATAGGGTTGGCAACTAAATTTAATATGGCGGAGAAGAGAGTTTTTCTTGTGGCAACCTGATGAAAGACTTCGTGCTCAATCTTTTTTGCCTTTCTGATTTTGTTTCCTTTTTCTCGAATGGGAAGGGTGGGGTGCAGATGGAGGGAACTGATAAAGATTCATTGCCTTGGAGTTCAAAGACAGATTTTTGGCATTTTTGTTAGATTTTTATTATCTAGTATCATTTTTAAATGAATTAATATCATTTGGGAAATCATCTTTAAATCAATTAATATCATTCGGGAAAAGGAATATTTCTTCTAACACAGGGATCGCTAAATTTCAAATACACGAAAAAAAAATGTATCTGAAAATAGTTTGATCAAATATTCAAATCTCTTTTAAGGCAATTGTTTTGAACAGAGATTGTGGTTCATGTTTCCATACATGATATGTTTGGAATTTAGAATCATGACTGAGATTTAAAGTCAAAATACAACAAATGAATTTAATCACAAAGTTCAGTAATGAGAAGGCCGTTTCCTCTTCTTTGATGCCATGAATCGACCCACACATAAACCTCTCCGTTGTCCCTCTTTTTCCCCTTGAGGCACTCCATGCTGGGAAGCAGATAGACACAGATGGGGCACCTACCCCATACCAGACTGCTGGTGTAATTTGTCTTAGTTCATACTTAGTGATTGCCAATTTCCCAATTCCACAACCTAAAACCGCAACTACAACAAGATCAACAGAAAAAGCTGGGTTCTTTGGGAGGAAGATCGAATTGGAGCACCGATTACTAGTAATCACGAAGTCGTTCCAATCTCGCAAGGGAGGAGAATCATGAATCGGTGAAGGCATGAACTTACATGGGAATTTTGAATCCGAGGGTTGGATTTTGAGAGGCCTATGCCGCTTACAATCCCAGATCCAGCATAACAGCAGATAGAAAACATCCAATTGAGTCTCCAAGTAGCATTTTATTAACCAAAATAATTTTTCGATCATGCTCCCATGTAAGAAGCAAGAGGTCATTAGCCATTCATCACATGCTTTAGATGGACTATGATGTCACGCGTGTAATCATCTAATCCAAGTGATGCTTTGATACCACGCACAATTGGCTCTTAAGCTTTTATTGTTGATAACGGTAAATGCCTGTCCACAAATAATCTACAGCTTTGATCATAGTCTATAGAATGTTTCTTCAAAAAAAGAAAAATCAGAATCCACAGTACTAATGCTTTGTACTCTTGACAATTAGTTTGATCTGATCCCAAAGACAGTAAGAAGAAACATAAAGGGGAAATATGAAACTGATGTACAACTCTTTAGGGAGACATTGATTTCATCAAGAGAAAGGGAGCCTTGGGCAGGACTGGAGCCACTCAAGACCGAACCACATTATATCCGATTCTGTTGAGATTCAAATCGACAAGTTTTTAATGGACCATCTAACTCGGTGGGAAACACTGTAATAAGTCATTCACATATCTATGACAACAAAACACTGAATACAAGCAATGGCAAAAAATTGTAATCAATTACAGGAAAAACTGAAACAACTATTTTATCATGATTGTCATTGATTGCTGGCACAAGCTATAAAATTACCAGCAAAATACCATGTCCGTTTGATGAATAACAAGGAAAAATAATAAAAGAATAACTGGCGAATTATATATACTCACACGATCAGCAATTTCATTGGACTACAAGGTATCTGCAATTTCATTGCATGTGTAAGCAAATAGCTTTACCACAAAGATGTATTTTAGCTATGGTAATCCAATTAAATACTTTGAAATACAAACCTGATCACTTGGTTTCTCTTTAATTACTGGGAGGAACATTCTGATCTTCAGAAAATTCACCAAATATATCTGGGCAATTATCCCATTTCCTCTGTTCTCTTGCTTCCCAGTAGCCACCTATATAGCGAAATGTGCCATCATCACTATCCTTCCAAAACCATCTTGGCTTCCAGCCATTCTCCTGCAATTTTCTTGACTGCACAGAAAACAGAACCAAGTGCCAGCATTGAGATGCAAGGCACAGATATGAATTAGTTAACCATTTAAAAAAAAAGAAAGAAACATGGACATAAAGGTACTGCAGATTCTCAGAACTGATTGTTACCCAACTTCAACATAGTTTGAGCGATATAGCTCTACCAATATTACTTACTTCGTACATGGCTTAATGGTCACCTTGTATACAACAATGAATGTTCTCCACAATGACTCAACCAATATTGAAGTCACAGGATGTGATAATTTGGGTACAGTTATGGTCTGGTCAGGTCAGCATTAATCCATGGAAACCTTATAGTGAAAGAACTGCCCAAAGGCAAGGCAAAATGCTACAGATTTCCCTTAATGAAAAAAAAAGGCAACAGAATTTCAACTCTTCAATTAATAGAACTTCGATCTCAGAAATTACAATATCATAACCATTAAGCCTTGCACCAGATATTTGAGCTTAGCTCTCAGAAACTACTACATTAAACTATAGAACAAAATATTATTAAAACTATTCATCCTTTTCTGCAAAGATTTGAGGACCATCTCTCTTCAATGATTTAGAACAGGAAAAATCCAGTGCGCATACATGTGCATGGAAACTTGGGTTCTACACCCCAACAAATCATGCAAAGAGAGATTGCAGTAATACCATTCGCTGCCTTCTCTCCAATCGCTGCTTCTCTGCATTTGCCTTCTCATATTCCCCATTCTCTAAATATCTTTGATCTGGTCGAAGTCTTGAATCCGTAGGTGGAAGTTTCTCCTTAATCCGTGATCAAATATTTGGAATCAGAACTATAACAGAAAATAAAAATGAATAAGAGTAAAAGAAGTAGAAGGTAATAAGTTGATTTCATGTCTATATACCTGTAATTCTGGTGCTAGCTCATTCAGTGTAATTGCAAATGATGACAAGTTGTACCGAGTGGGATTAGCAGGAGGCTTACTCCTTTTCCACAATAAGGTAGCATCTTGTGTTGAAATACAACCCTTGGTCTTGGAGATATCATCTATGGTGTAGTACATGCTGTCATCCCATTTTCCCATCAAAGTAGCAACTTTAGTTCCATTGACATCCACAATAAAACCTTGCACCTGTATGGAACAACTAGGCCTCAGACTTCGTAAACAAGTCAAAATCAGACAAAGTGGTGAGTATCTATTCCTTACCTGGCGAGGGTTGCGTTCGAGAAGAGACTGCTCTTTGAACTTCAGTTTGCATGAATATTGCTGGTTGCCCAGTATACTCATTGTTCCATGGTGGTTACAGTATACTTTACCAAATATGAGGTTATAAATAGTTGTTGTGACCTAAGATAGGAAACAAAATGATCAATTTGGCACGAGCAAAGATTGTTGATGCAGAAAGATAGATATCTCAACACCACCCCCCCTCCCGTGTGTGTCCATGTTCGTGGCGACATGGCAGAAAGATAGATTTTATTGGAGATAAATGCAGATTAGTTTATGTATGCATATATTAACACTGCATACCTTCCTCCATTGAAAAATTTCACCATCATCAAATTCCAGTGTCAATACACCAACAGGGTCTATTTGAATAGTTTGCCCCCAAAATTTACTTTTGAGATTGCTGTCACCCCAGAATTTCCAACCTTTACCTTCAGAGTGGCAGGCAATGAGTGTCGGGTGGTGGCTAACCTATTATGTGAAACAGTGAAAGGCTCATATCCAGGAAGGAGACCTCTCATGCAACAAAATTTTGCAAGATTCATATGCAGAGTTTAAAAAAAAGCAAGATGCATGCTGACTGGTGTTTTGAAGAAAGGCAAAAGAATGCACAAGTCAAAACTTTAAAAGGTGAATGCATATCAGCCATTTCAGATGGTTTACATAAATGGACAAATAAACACTATTACGGGAACCCATTTATTAAATGGTCAAAGAGGATACTATCATAGGATAATATAAAAACTGCTGCAATGTAATGATTCCAGTACATCGATTGTGGCAATCAAACTACTTTCACCAGGATAATAAGAGAAGCAAATCATGCTGGAGAGGTTACAATTAACAAAAAGATTTTTCAAGATTACAAAAATAATGCGTCCCAAGAGTTCAATCAATATAGAAAACAATGTAACTTCTTTATCTCCTTTATTTGAGCTATGGATGTTATTATAATCAAGCTATTTTGCTTGGATACATGTCTTGGTGCCGTTATGCAACATTATTACTGAGTGATAGGTTTACCAAATACCCAGATAAAGGATTAAACAATTTAGCTACCTAACTTTGAATTTGACATGTGTGCATGCGGAGCTAGACCACAAATTGTACATCAAATGATCTAAATCTTTAGTAACACATTAATGGTTCAAAAATCAATGATGCACAATCCAAATTGAAGATCTGCACTGATAATCATGGCCTATGACAGTTAAAATACCCAGAGACCAAAAACCATATATCAAGGTCTTCTATGTCCTACTTATGCAGCATCAAGTGAGTGAAAAATGGAATGCAGCAAACTCTAGTGTTTCTAAAATACAATGTAGGGCATTGATTAAAAAAATCCTCATGCAGCCACTTGAGGAATAGGTTAGGAACCTGCACACCATATGATTCTTGGTCTCTAGGCATTTTTAGTATTTCTAGCTTCTAGACAACATATATACATCTATGTAGACATGTTTGTTTATACACACAAGCACACGTGCACACTTTGAATTCATATTGGAAGTAAAGTTAGTGTCAAAAAGCTTGTTGCAAGAAAATTCTAGTCAAAACATATGACATAAAACCCAATCAGCACCTATTGCTGATTACACCAAAATAAACTATTGTGGTTCATAAAAGAAACATGTCTTATAGATAAAATACATTTGCAAAAATAGAAATGCATTGCAAAAACAGAAATGTACACAAATACATAAGACCATTATATATACATATATAAATATACACAAACACATGAACTTACATATATCCATTCATTTGTGTGTATATACTCCTTATATTCATAATCAAAGTAATAACTTTTTGAAAGAAAATATTTTTGTCTCTTAAAAAGGGAGTTGTTGCAGTTCATAATAATGCTGCAAACATGAGGTTTGGTGAACATGGGAGAAATGGTAGATGGTGATTACTTGTTGATTCCAAGTCACAGAAAATCTGAAAGTGATCTTATTTGCAAATCTATGAGCTAATTTTGGCACCAAAAATTATTATGTTTGACAAGTTGGCCACTTGCTTAAATCCTAATATCAAAAATTCATGGCTAACCATTTAGAAAATCAGATGCTCCTTGGTATGACAGTTTTATGCAAAACTTGTTACAACTTTCACATTAAAGAAATGACAACCATAACCAACAAGCCTACCCTAAACATTTTGGGTCAGATTATCAACACAATGATCTTATCGCCTCCTTTTGTGAACATCTTAGATTAGAGAAGTTTTAAAGCTAATCAATCCAAAATATTCCCTCTTAATTGATCAAATAATAGAGCACAATCACATATATAAATATATATAGAGAGAGAGAGAGAATAGAGCTAATATGTAGGTGCCCACACAATAGCCAAATAACGTCGGTCCAAACCGAATGACCAAGGGTGTGGCGCTGATGATTCAAGCCATTGGATGTAATCTATTATCTCTAAATTGCTTATTATCAAAAAATCATATGATTTGAACATCCCTAGCCTATGCATTCAGTGGTCAAAACTATCCATTTTTGACCATTAGATGCTTTAGTGATGCATATGCTAGGGATTCCACATAATTTTTTTACAATAAGCATTTTAGAGATAGTATATTGCATCCAACAGCTTGGATCTTTAGTGTTGGGCCCCAATCATCTACCTAGGACTAACTTTATTTGGGATGTTGTGGGGGCGCCCACATATTATATACATATATATATATAGAGACAGAGAGAGATTAAATAAAAAAGAAAATAAAGAGAGCAAGAAAGAAGAATATAACAAGAATAAGAGACCGATGAAACGAGGACAAGAAGAAGGTACTTGACCAGTATCCTCATTTCCTCTCATTCTCTTTTAAAACTATCTAGGTAGCTGAAAGACCAGAATACCCTTCAATAGTTAGCGCCCAAAAATATAAAACCTATCAACAACAACCTACAAATGTGTCATTTTAAACAAATATGGTTCTTCAACACTTCCTGTAAGCTGGTGCTTAAATATTGAACCTTCCAAGCTTGAATCAAAGTTTGAAAGCTAACAATTTCAGGGCAATTATTAAAATGCTTATCTACAATATATATCATACTAGCAGGCTATCAGAATGATAAAGGATAGCAAACATCTACTCCATCCTTACCAGTTTTATCTATATGAATCAGCTAGCACCGATGCATGATACATGTTGAGACCGACCAGTAAATAGTTATACAAACTTGTACGTTGTTTTTACATTTCAAACCCATGCCTTATAACCCTGAACAACTTTTCTTCCATTCAAGATGATTTAAAACGCTTCTTTAATCCTTTTTAGCTTTTTTAAGGTTTTGGAAGCCCATTCCACAGCTTGCATATGGTAAAAAACCAACAATAAAAACTTAAAAAGTATGTAGCTTAATGTCTCAAAGTAGTCTTTATCATGATAACCAGACTTTCTAAAGATAAGCTAAATTTAAGTATGTATTAAGATAAACCAAACTGTAAGCAAAGGAATGAAATATTATATTCCTATAGCTGAGTGAAAAATAGTAATATGCATGCATCTCTGCAGGGAGAGGTAATGACTGCCAGCTACCATCAAATTTCCGAGATTCCTGCACAGAGGCACCCAACTATATTTTTGATAACTCTAGAGGTTGTGGGAATGAACCCAACTTAACCTTTGAAATGGAGGGGGAAAAGATTAGAAGTTTAACATTGAGTCTGGACCATGACTCATCTGATTCCAGTTATAAGCTCAAGATAATCCCTATGTCAATACTCAAGCAAAAGGGCGGACACTAATTTCTGGTACAAGTTCATATGTTTGAGTGAATCAATCACTTGGTGGCCTTTATAAAATACAGAGCCCCATAAATCTGAAACAGCTATTCTCATGTGCTCCAGTGAGATGTGATGACTGCCAGCAATAATCAAACTTCTGAAACTCCTAGATTGCGGTGCCCGACTATATTTGCTGAATCTACAGGTTTTGGGATTTAACCAAACTTACCCTTCACAATGGATGGAAAAGGTTAATTTTTAACTTGAGTCTGAACGGTGGCTTATCCGATAATGATTACAAAATCAAGAAAATCCCTACGAAGGTTAATCCTTTGGGTCTTGTGCTAGCTTCCAGTACACCAAAATATAATCAGGCTATCTTTAATTTCTTCGAGTGAATTGTTCACTTTAAAAGTGGCATTCATAAAATTCAGTGCCCATAAATCTGAAGTTGCTATTCTCATGTCTGGTGAAATTGAGTCACTAATTTAACAGAGGCAGTTTAGAGATACATTTTCATCTATCTCATATGAACCCTGAGGTGCACAAATGAAAACAAGAAAGGAATATTTTTCATATTTATAGCAGGGAGACAATTAATAATTAACGAATGTAATGTCAAGGCAATCAAGCATCTTTACAATACCACTCATTCCACTTGAGTCAATACCCAGAATATAACAGCATAAAGTCTTGCTGAGTAACAAAGGATTAGAGGTAAAAGTTGATTATTTTTTTCTTTTAAGGATGTTTCCTTCATGGGGAGACTCAGATGATCACTGCAAATCCACTAGTGATCTTCATGCATCTCATTATACAGATCAGATCAATTGAGAACTTTAGGCTGGAAAAAAGGCTAAATTCTTATGGCCAAAAATATAGTACCAAATACCTTGTTTTCCAACCGTGACTCTTGTAGTTTGACATAAATCTTCAGTTAATGGAGTGAGGAAGAAAATAATACTCTGAGATACATATTCTATGTTATAAATACATGAGCATTCAAAACCATACCTTTTCAGAGAAGAAGCGAATTCCTTTTTCAGGGAAGTCAGCTTCATAAGTCTCCCCTAGCAAAGGATTGAATGGTTTGCAGTGGCGCCCATCAGAAGAAGCATATCCAGAGACTGCAAAGGCAGCTACATGCAGAATTCTCATGAGACTGTTCCCCTAGATACAAGCACATAAAACTTCAATGTAAGCAAAAAAATGCTAGAGGTCAACACACAGACTATATGATCCAGGTGATATTCTTTTACATAACAGCAACGGCTGAAGTATAGTAATCACATAACATGTTGGGATTTGAATTAGGAATGCTGATAAAAGCCTTATCTACTAGACCTAGCAGGGAGAACTTCAATTGTCAGAATAAATATTAATTCAAATCTTGAACTCAATTAAGAACGAGAAAAACAAGCTTAACAAAGTTCAATTTAGTCATTTATATAATGCACATCAGCTACTGTACCATGAGCCAATTAACACAGATAGGTACCACCTTCAATAAATTTGAGAAGCCAAAGGATAAAAATAGACACCATAGCTATATAATCTTACAGGCTTCAAAATATCCAATTTGTTTCAACAAAAGTCAACAGACTGTAACACCAATAAATAAATCATCATATCAGAAGAAATATATTGCAGCAGAACAACCATAAAATCATCTAGACACAGACCAAGATATAGTGCGAGAGGGTAATGCTTGCTGACACAGGACCAAAAATCACATTATGTGGGTGTTTTGCTGGTTGGCATGTCACAGTGGCACTGTGGCAGCATCTTAGTGCATCAGATTTTAAACTGATTTTTCACTAGAGATGAACAGCATAATTGGGCAAGCCACACATGACAGGAGGTCTATTAGAACTTCCAATTAATGCCACACATTGCCTCATCAAAAAGAGCCATGAGAATACCTTAATACAAGGAAAGGAGAAAGGCAAGGGAAACAACCTAGTCTAAATAACAACCTCATATTGAGCATGTAGGATGCTAAAAATGTGCAAAAGGAAGCATGAAACCTAATGGTGAGAGTGACCTTTAGGACAATTTACACAACATGTAGAGAGGCTTGCTATTATTCAAAACCTCAAGATTCAAATAAAGAATGTTAAAGGTTTATAATTAAAATAATTTTCCAGATAGAAAGTTTATGTTGGTGATACTTTTCAAGATATAAGGATAGACTATCCAAAGTTTCCCTTTTATTACCTTCACGTAATAGATATATGAAGGCATTGCAAGTGTATGACTCAATGTATAGTGGATTTTCCAGTCTCAATTAATTCCAGTACCATGCAAACTGCCAAACCAAGGATTTATGTCTTGCTGGAATGGGATGATACCGTTGGTATTGTACCGTTCCGATAGAAAATTGAGACTGAGACACCAGCAAGACACTGGTTTGTTCATCCATTACTAGGTCCAATCTGACCATAAGAGAAAAACAGCAATAGGAGGCAATACTCTCTCTTTGGCTTAATCACAAGGGGAAATGTGAGTAGAGATCGAGGAACAAAGAGGAAGAGAGATGGTGAGGAAAGGAAAGAAGAGGAGAAAGGAGGGAAGGAAAGCAGATCTAGCTTGCCCTCGCAACAATCTGGCATCGAAGGGAGATCAAGGAACAAAGAGGAAGAGAGAGGATGAGGGAGAGGAAGAAGAGAAAGGAGGGAAGGAGAGCAGATCTAGCCTGCCCTCACAACAATCCGGCCTCTTCGATGCCGGAAACCATCCGGTATCAGTATTGACAAAATACACCCATCATTGGCTCAAAAACATATCAATTTTCAGTCAAATACTCATTTAGGATAAGAAGGTTTGCCTGATCTAAGACAACTAGCACAAGGTACAAACATTTTAAACCATGGTCTGCCGTACCAGTCCGTACCAGCCGGTACGTACCGGTCCGGCCTGGGACCGGTACCGGACCAGCGTGGAATCCGGTACCGGTGGTTTATTGTTGGAGAACCGGTACGGGACCGGTTCGGACTGGTACGGACCGGTACGTGACCGGTTCGGACCGGTACGTGACCGGTTCGGACCGGTACGGGACCGGTTCGGACCGGTACGGGACCAGTATGGGACCGATTCGTACCGGTCCGGGCCGCCACCGGTACGCCGACCGATACCGGTACGGCGGACCTTATTTTAAACCTTGTATCCAACCTTCACTCCTTAGAATTAACGAAGATAAAAACTTACATCTTTTCTTTGAGCCCATTTTGAGGGAGACTACCTTCAAAGCAATCTGCATAATTGATTGATCCATTGCATCAAATAATAAATACCCTTCTTTCTTTTCCACCAACACCAATCACTGGAATCTTAGCTGTACCATCCAATCAATAATCACCAACAATCTCAAGTCTCCACTTGCTCTTACTCCTGAGAATATGGGTTGGAATAATCATGGTCATTCTTCTGGTGATGTTGAACATGTTGGTTTAGCATCCTAGGAGATTTAAAACACATCTTTTAACCAAAGAATAATATGAGTGCATCTTGTTAGCAATCCTTTCTGCTGATGTGATCTCCACTTCATGCTTAAGCATTATGGGCAGGTTTCCAATGGATCTTCCTCACTTTCAATCAACCTAGGAGCCTAATTCTTCTTCAGCAGGGAATGATCTAATTGGACATTCTCGAGACAGCTTGATCCAATCAATTGTATCTCCTTCTCTTTTCTAACTTTGCCTCTGAGATCTAGAAAAAGGAGGGATGTTCCTATGGTTTTCCTTCATTTTATGTGCCAATATCCATAGTTCATGAGTTGTAGGCTATTGGTGGCTTTAAACTCTGCAACTTAAGGCATGACATCAATAGATCTCGACTCACTTTAGCATCTTCAGCTTGGTTGCATTAAATTGATCAGAAGATTTACTCCCATTTGATGATGTCGGTTGAATTGTTTCTCTATCGTCAGATTGCTAAGATTTGCAGAGCTTGGAAGATTGAGATATTTGTATAAATGATTAATTCTGAATAATAGTTGGTATTCTTTGGCAGACAACCTGCATAGAACATTGACAAATGATCCTGGACATTCTCTGTTTTATATCCAGATATTGATGTGAGCTACGAGTAATGGAATCAATCATTTCTTCCTCTATTCCAAGACGTACTTGCAAATTTTCCAAATTGCAATTTATCTTTCAAATGCACCTTTGCCCCGAGTTTGAGCCTCATCATTGACATGCGCTACATGTGGTTATTCTTCACCATCCCTTAACCATTGCTAAGCATGTATTCTAACATCTTGTCAGGTTTGGGCAAAACTAGCTTGACTGATCATGCTTGAAATATAGCGGGCCTGAATATGCATTTTCAATCCTTGACTCAGCTAGGTGCATATAATATTACCCAATCAATTTTTGGTCTACACTCAAGCAGACTAAATATAACATGCCTACCATGACATTACCCCAAAAAATTAAAAATTGTATATGAATAAAACTATTTACCCAATCCCTTCTTTTTTGCCCATTCTCCTCTTCTCCATCACTTGCATCACCTCCACTTATTTCCATTTGCCTCTCTCCCCCTTCCCTCCTAAACATCAATAAAAAGCTGGCCTACCACCACAACTGACATTTCTGAAAGGTAAGGCGCAACCCACCCCACCCCCTACTCTTCCTTGTTGCCAAGGATCTTCACCATACATACCTTGTACTACCCACTATCATTAGATCTGCTACTATCACCACCTAAGACCACTCCCTTCCATCCCTCTCTCAACCATGATAATAGTCGTTGGCTCCTTACCACTAGCATGCAAGACCACTCCATCCCTCCCACTCCCCCTCGTCTCTACATAGCAATAGTTGTCGAAGTGATCAACACATGACCAAGCCCTAGGTTCACTAAGCTTGGGCCAAGTTGGTCGTGAGCCTAGGATTTATCTAATAGGTGGGGCTTGAGCTAAAATAATTAGGCTTCAGGCTAGGCTAGGCCTAAATTATGAAAGCACATCTCTTGATACAGTACTTTTGCACAGCCTAAAGCCGACCAGACTAGGTTGGTACCCAAAACTACATCTTATGATTATTATCAAACTCCACCTAACTCAAGGTTCAAAATTTTGCTAGCTATTGCATCTCAACAACTTCTACTATTCGATTGCCCTAGTTCTTAATGGTGCATTTACTATAAATGCACAAGTCGTCTAAAACAAGCATGATCTTGAAGAAGCAAGACTAAAGACTCCCACATCATCACTTACTCGTACTTTAAAGCCTTAAATTGCCATGCCTAATCTTAAAGAAGATTTCTTCCAACTTCACAATGCTTATCTTTCAATCACCAGTTAGGGGTGAAAGTGGATTGGATAATATCCATCTAAAACCATTTTGGTATCCGAAACTATTTGGATATGAATAGAAATTTGAGAATCTGACTAATATCCAAATCTATATCCATATCCGTCAAAGAAAAATGGATATGGATATGGATAGACAACTATCCGATCCATATCCGAATATATGATTCCATTTGTAACCCTATTTAATTTTATATAGCACTCATGAACTTTAAAAAAAATAAATGACCGCATTAACATGCTATTAACTTGATTTATCATCCACTTAGTAATATTTTTGATTTTATAGTTATAAAGTTTAATTATCCAATTTATATCCGTATTTATATCCATACTTTCGGTATCTGGTTTTTATTAGTATCCGTTTAAACAAATATGGATATAAATTTTTACATCCAACTAATATTCGTATCCGTATCTGTATTCGTCAAATAAAACAAATATAGATATGGATATACTAATATCCAATCCGATTTCAGCCCAATCACTAGTTCACCAACATTAGTAGATGTAGGTTTAGTAATTATAGCTCTATCAAACTTTTTAGTGACTTATTAAAAGCTTTAAGCTTAACTTCCATCTTTGTTACGTCTAGTATTACTCAGTCTTAACAAATTTTGGACTTTAGGGCTATACTTACTCATCATGATTTTGTGTGTTCCATTGCCCAAATTCACACTACAAATAAGTCTTAATTATCTAAGTTGTTTCTCTAATATCCAACTTTAGTAGTCACTTAACTTTTTAATATGTTTTATATATGTATTCTGTGTCCCTATCTTTTTGTCTATAAGTCAACTTGTTGCTTATGCTCATTTACTTCAACTTGCTTATCTCATGAACCTTGTAAAATTGAGAGGACTTATACAAGTTGTAGAGTTAGCCTGCCTCCTTGATGATTATATCCTTCCAGTGAATACCTCATCACTATTGATAAAAAACAGTTAATAAAGCAATAATGGAGAATTGGAGATATATTTGTTCTTTACAAAAATAATTAGTACAGGCACTCGAGAACTGTAGGCAATACAACAATATGAGTACAAATTACCATCAACCATGGAAAAAATGCGATCGAACTATATGGCCAAAACTTCAACAAATTAAAGAGACCAAAATAAGTTATGTAATCATGGACTTGATCCTTCTTTTGTTTTCATTAGGCATTCTTGGTTTTAAACAATGTCTCTTTCTTACTTAAAATACAATAATGTTTCTTTCTTCATATTGTATAATTCCAACTTGCAATCCAGTTTTGTCTATTTATAAATCATTACCTTGGATTTAAAGACAGATTATTGGGCTTTTAAGTCTTGATTATTTTGCTTTTTTTGCTAAAAGAGTTTTGACCATTAACCTAGTTTATATAATTGTCTTATTAGTAAATCCACCATTACCTTGAAAGGAAAGCCAAGTAATTAGCTTTTAAATCTTGTTTTCCTTATTTCCGAAACATCCATTTAACAATCAAGTTGTACTACTTTCCTAAAGGCATGCCATCTAGCTCTTTGGGGTTTTTGACAAGCAAAGTACCCTTTATATCATGCTCCCCACAATCCTACAAATGATCATTTTCTTGAAACTAGGATTTTACAGTCACGAAACCTCAACCAATGAATTGTGGCTATTATTAAGGTCATAAGAAAGGAGGAAAATTCCATGTGCCACAAATACAAAGAATTGGTTTCTTTAGAGGATTAAGCAGGGCTAAATCGATAACCTTGGAGTTGAAAATATTCTCATACCCAACTATGTTGTTCCAAAATTGATATCAATGAGCTCAATGGATGATGGTCTTAGTGAAAATTTTGGTAAAGGAATAATATGTAGAGGTACCTAACTTCAGCTTATGACTCATCGGTTTTCCAGAAATCATTATTTTAAGATAATCTATGGATGGGAAGGAAAACTTTTATGAAGTTTAAGAAACATGATCTTTCCAAAGATTTTAGATATGCTATGAATTATTAAACAATGAAAAGTATATCTAATTTTTATCTTTGATAGCAGGCAAAATGTTAAAAAGAAAAATTTGTGCACAGGTTAGGTATTCTTCTATGAGTACATAAAGATACAAGATTTTTTAAATTTCAAATATAAAGGCCATCCCAAAAACTGATCCTTACCATTTTCCCATACTCATATGCTTGATCCAACAAATAAGAGTATTCCAAGTCCTCAAAGCACTTCTGAAGTGTTGATAGTGGTTCATTAAAGTAAACGGGAAGGCAAACTCGTGTAAGATCCTTTCCAACATTATCTTTGATCATTGACCAAAGGCTAACACCTTTTTCCTTCTCAATAGGATCAGGCAATTTTGAACGCCTCCTGATATATGGAAATGTATTATGATCATTTGGCTCTGTTTCAAGATCCATCATCTCCACAGTGTCTGAGCAATTTCCAGTGCCACAACTTTTATCGGCATGGTCTAAGTCTCTTATTTTAGAGGCACAGACAACAGTAGAATCACAAAAACTCTCCTTCGTGTCAAAGAAGTAAGGCTCGCCTTCATCTGACAACTCATCTAGCTCTTGCTTTTCAACATCATCGGATGACTCTGTGGTACTATATTCTGACCAAAACAAACAATTTTGTGAAGAGAAGAAAAAACTTTTAATCACTAAAAACAGCAAAACAACATTAGTTATGCTTATAATATGTGCAACAGATATCAAAAAGCTCTATATGCCATTGTTAAAATTTCAGAATTGAATACAGCTTCTCAAATAAATGTAAAATGTATATCTAAAAAGGTTTTTTGCATACACGCCCTCTAAATATTGGAATTTGTATGAATATCCTCCCAAAATTAATATTTGCATGTATGCCCTCATAAAACACTTGTTTTGTGTGATACTTTTCTTCTTTTTTCTTTTTTTTTTGCATTTGTACTCATGCCATCTAATGCCATTAAGAAGTTAGCGGTTTAAGATTGAAATGATTGAAATATCCTTAACGGATAAACATGCAAAAAGAAACATTTATAAGGGTATATATGCAAATAACAATTTTGCGAGGGTATTAATGCAATTTCATATATTTAGGAGGGTATGCAAAAAAAATACTTCAATTTTTTCATAAATACTTTCTTAAATATTAGGATTTGCATGAATATTCTGCCAAATTGATATTTGTATGCATGCCCTCACAAAACACTATTTTTGTATGAAAACTTTTGACGTAGCGATTCAACTAACATGATTAGCCAAAGTCATATTTATTTAAATTAAAAATTAATTAAAATTATAAAATTATCTTTTTACCTCTTATATCTTTACCCCCTCTGAGAAATTTTTTGATTTCTCTCAATACCTCTTTTTCACATATCCGTCCGGAATCAAATCATTCCCTTTCTAATATCTTTTAGAGCTGAAAATTTTTTTGTGCACACTAGTGGCAGATTTAAAATTGTTGTGACAAGATAGGCCATAAGCACAATAGTAGCAAGAAAGGTTGTTTATTGCAATCTATTGTGTGCCTTTAAGAGATTCTAATCTCTTTCTATATTCTGATATATGCCCTCATATATGCATCTATAACAATAAATATTACAAGCTAGTTTTCAAGGCAATAAGATATAATGATTGTTATAAATGGAGAAGAATAAAGTAGAATAATTTCATGATTAGTGAAAGAACTTCCATAACCCTTTTTGTTATCTAATTATTGAATCTATCTTTTTTTAGCAATATTTTTACAAAAAATATTGAGGAGCAGACATTAGACTAATCCAAGTGTTAAAGCAAGTTGAAATAGACAAAAATAAAATTTAAATTTTTTGCATATAAACCCTCCTAAATACGTGAAATTGCATGAATACCCTCGCAAAGTTGTGATTTGCTTGTATGTTCTTACAAATATTTCTTTTTGTATATCTACCCATTAAGGATATTTTAGTCATTTTTAATTTTAAATCACTAATTTGTTAACGGCGTTAGATAGTGTGGGCACATATGCAAGAAAAAAGAAAAAGAAAGGTATATACACAAAACAAGTGTTTTATAAGGATGTACATGCAAATATCAATTTTGAAAGGATATTCATGCAAATTTCAATATTTAGAAGGATATGCACACAAAAAAAACCTATCCGAAATTTCACCATAATCAGTCAATATTTTTTGGTAATTTTGAATATCAATCTTCAAAAATAAAAAATCAACTATTCTGAGAGGAGTTATTACATGACAAAAAATTGATTTCTAGCACAGTGAAGATTTTGAAAGAATATGCAACAAAATAGGCACTAAAATAACTAAACTGTTGGAGTCCAGAAATAAAATCATTCATTATAACAAGATTTAAATTGAAGCAGAAATATGGAATACCACTGTATTTTCCATGCCCAGAGCAAGCATATGCATGCTTCAGCAACTGCAATTGACCTTCATGGATTGTTGTGGTCACTTCGTCAGCATTAATATCCTGAACAAACAGATATGTCACTCTCAAAAAAGTCAACAAACAAATCAACTATATGACCTAAAGAATGTTATCTCTATTAAGAAAAGTAATCTTGTTGATCATTTATGAGACCATAATTAATTTCACAGGGTGTTCTGCTTTTCAAGACAAAAGTAACTAAACCCTTCTTCTATACAAGCATATGCAAGTGTTGGGAAAAAAGCTAGCTCAGTACAATGACCAACGTCACCAAAAATTCAAAAGCCTTCAGTTCCTCAAAGCCATATAGATACATAAATCAATACAGCCCACAATGAACAACGTCATCTAAAGTACAGCAATTGCAACTACCCTACACACAGGAAATTGCAACAAACTTGTTCATTCTCTTTAAAGCTAGAATAATCCATGTGTGCAAATTTTGCATCACATAACTAATTCACAAATCATGCTGTTAATACCAGCAAAGCTAATAAATTCCAGTTAATGCTTTAGGATACCAGACAAAGGAAAGCTCATACCTTAAGTAATTTTATGCACAAAACTATCAACAAGTTATCAAGTGAGAAGGCATTTTCCAAGAACAGAAATCGAAGCAGTAGTTCCACAAAACACCTAATAAAATTAATTACTTCGAGGCATTTACCTTCTCACAACAGCATCTATATTATTTAAAATGGCACTTGCAACCACCAAATCAGGATTTCATGTGTAACATCTAAATCATAGGTAGCAGTGTTTGTAAGATTACAGAGAAAAAAATTAAACTTATAAGTATAGCACCTATACACCACAGGACATATCTGTGGGAATAACATCAGATGCCCGTTACAGTATGTTAGACTAAGAAAGACAAGTACAAACAGGGTTCAAATAATCCTAGAATAAGTAAATTTTATAACGAGTTAATTATCTGACAAATGAACTATAACCATTAATATTGAGCAAGAAACCATTTTCATACCATACAGGGTAAGCTTTCTTAATCGTTCTTGCTTTTCCTATATAGGGGTTGCATCTTATGTCCCCTATCTATTTTCCAGTACTGTTTTTAACAACTTCCATCAATGTTAGCTTTGGTATCCCCCTCTTACATCCTTATCCTTCAACACAAATCTAAGCCCCTCCAAGATATCCTTTACCTTCATCACACATGATCCTACCATCTCAATAGATTCTATGCCACTTAGTTCTATGCCAGTGCAATTCCTAGTCTTGCTCAGGTACTAACTATTATAATATCATCATGATTTTTCCATATGTCCACTTAACATTCTCGTCTACATTGTACTTTTGCAAGCTTGCTTGGACTGCCATTTGGAAGCAACAATGTTCCAGTCTTTGTTATGGTTTTGTAAAAACCTTTAAACCTCGAACGCATGTTTCATTCACAAAATGCCCAATGAACACCTGCTCTTTTTATTTATACAGCTCAGTTAAAATTATGCATTCATTTATTTCTCCATTACTTTTAAGATGCCAAAAACTATAACAACCAGTTAGCTTTAAGCCGCTAATAGGAGACTTAATTTCACTTCTACCTTAAATATTATAGCATTCTACATGCCAGGTTTTATTTCTGATGACCTTCTGAGACTTACTCAAAATTTCATATTTGTCTGACTTGTGAAGATGGAAACATACCTATTTTATTTCACCACACTATATTTCTATAAAATATGTAAAGAGATGCAGTGTTCATCCAACCATCAGAGTAGGCAAGTCATGACTAGTTATTCATTTGTTTCAGCACAACTACCACTAACACTACTCGAGGATCTGACTCCAAGATCTCTGATTTGAAAAGATAGAACATGCCTAAAGCTAAATTAATTACCAATCCAGCATCGAGTTTTGTTCCAAGTTGCCATTTGATGACACCACCCCTGGCCTCCACTCAGTTCTTCAAACTATATGTTCTCAACTAGCCTTTGCTTCACTCTTCTCCCTCTCTATACTCCCCTGGCCTCTATGCTCTCTCTCTCTATCCCCTCTCTTAGTTGTTGCCTAGGTTTACACCCCACTCCTCATTCCAGTGGGCTGCCATAGACCTCCTCTCTAAGGAGTCTCATTTCAACCATTTTATGAAACTGGACATGGACACTAAAGATCAAGGGCAAATTTAGATAACAAGGGAAAAAAAGTAAATGCCAAAGTCAGCAAGAGAGCTTTTCCCCCCTTTCTCTCTTTTTTTAATCCTAGAGGAGGGGGGTGGACAAAGCTGGATTAAGTGGGAGGGACAAGGAGGGTAGGCAATGGAGGACAAGAGTTGGCAAAGGTGTTAATTAAAAGGAAGAGTGGTATTGAGAGGTAAAGCCGGGGGCTTTTGAAGAATGGAAGAGAAGCTACAGTGGGAAGAGAGGCGTGGAACCACAAGTAACTTTGGCCCTAGTGATGTAGATCTTCTCCAGAAGATCAAACCCACAATAGATGGGGATATGCAGTATAGTTTTGAAACCTGAAACAAAAAAATAAAATTGAACTATGCTTAGATCTCTATACAAAGAACCTGCACAGGGAATAAACTATGCTCTACGGAGCAAACATTTCCAAAATTTATGGGTGAATCCTCAAGCTCAAAGAAAGAGGACAAGAAGACGAGGGGAGAGGATAGAAGGAAATGTATTTTTTTTTCATTCATCACGAAACCTAATTTGATATTGTCTCCTTTTCTTTTAAAGCTAAAGGCATAACAGATTTATTAAATAAGATTACATAATTAACTAGGATGCCTTTAGGCTTTGTCCGAAATGTGATACTCCCAAACAAGCTTTCTAAAATTAGCAAGTTTTAAATCTCTATAAACCCAAGCTACAAAGACATCAAAGTCAAGCCACCACAATCCTAATGACTAAAAACCTTTTTCTAACCTAATGCAGACCTAATGTAGAACCTATATACATAAATCTTACTCAAATTAGGACTCAAAAGCTCACTACATTAATGCTTAGAGGCTTGAGCAGGTCGGCTGGGTCGACTTGCCCAACCCATCACCCAACGCCCATCATGAGTTACATCGAACAAAGACCCAAGTATCTAAAAAAACTCGTTTGACCATGAAATACAAACAGCCCAACCACTCGAAACATTTGAGTCAATCCAGAGTCGACTCATTCAGGTGGAATATAGGGAAAATAGTTTATAAATTAATAAAAAATAAAAATAAAGGGTAATGATCCTCTCATAGAACAATCTGGTAATTCTTTATCCTATTCGAGCACATCACCATTGTTGCAATCGAGGAGAAGGAAGTTGTTCACCATTGCAACACCAGCCAAATCCAGTGGGATTGAAGCAATTGAGGCCAGATCTGGCAAAAATAGAGGTGCCACAGCGAAATGCAATGGAAATCTGCATGGAGTGGCTAGATCTAATTCTCCCCTCTCTTCTTTGTCTCAAACATGTTAGATCCAAACTATTCATCTTCCTTTGCTAATCTTTTTCATCTTCTTGGACAAGACCAGATTGGTGGCACAAGAAGCAGGGGAGAGGAGGAGAGGACCCAAATCCAACCATCCTAGGATAGGAAGCTGGGTGATGTACCAGGAAATGAGGGAGAGGAAGATAGGTTCAAAGGATATACAAGCTATTTGACTTTGGAAAGGGGAAGGAGAATGCTCATAAACATATTAAAATATCTGTGGTCTGATCCAACCACGATTAACCTATAGTCGAACCAGGAACCTGTAACTTGGCCACCACAGCAGGTCGGTCTAAGTCACTAGGTTGAGAACTTCACTGCATAAATAGCCCTAGAATTAAGTACAAAAATAATTTAAAAATCTAACCTTTTCCGAAAGTTGTTCATTTATAAATATAACATTGCAATAAATTAATTGCAAATAAAATATCAAAATTTATGATAACTAAATGTAAGAAGTGATTTAGATCTAAAATTCCACTTAGCCATGGAGTTCGCTACAGAGAGAGAGCCCACCATAATTATTTTTGATATCTCCTATAGCATCACCAACTTCCATAATCTACTGAAGCACCATCAACCTTCATCTTCTCCTTGAGCATCTTCCCGCACCATGGGCAGCTCATGCACCACGCACATCCATCTTCCAAAATAGTAGTATAGTGAAGACTATTTTTATATAACACACAAGGAAGTGGTTAGTTATCCAATTCCCTCAAAATCCATCCATAACTAAAGTTATAGTTGCAGAAGGTTCAGTTTGATCTAGGAGCGAATCTATTCTCCTAGAAAATCGGATCTGCTTTGACCCCCCCTTTCCCCATCTCTGTCGCTCTCGTCTCCCTCCCTCACCCTCTCTCTCTCTCTCTCTCTCTCTCTCTCTTCCTCTCTTTCCTTCTTCCTCTCTTTCCTTCTTCCTCTCTCCCTCCATTGTTTCTCGATCTGAAGGTCGAAACCATCCCATTCGGCATCTGGTATGGCTTGGTATGCCCCAAACCGGGTGGATAGGGGATGTACCACCGACCTTGGATTTGAAGTATCAATGCTTCCTAGTAATGAGATATAAGAGAAGGAAGTTGAGACTCGAGATGTCATTATCAAATACTTAGGATCAAAAGGAAAAGGAATTTCCAATCATATATACCAAAGACTTTTTGTAGAGGATTGTACTCTTTTGTCCTAGTTTACATTGATGTGTTAACAAACCCATAATCTTGATTACAAGAGCTTGTTTATAAATAGTTGGCCATCAAATTAGACCATCTATAACAATGACCAAGTCATGCTCATCCAAATCCTCAATACTTTACACGAACAACTATTATGCAATTTACATAGGCATGCAACAAAATTAACTAGTTAGAGTTTATAAAAAATTCCCAAAACCTAAAAAGTTCCAATCAAGAATTCAGTACCCTGGTAAGTGTAAATAATATGCAAGGTTTTCTTAATTAAAACAAAAAGGAGAAAGGGCAAGTGTATAATGTAGTTATAGAAAATACACCATACTAAATTATCTTGGAGGACTATCAAAATAGAGAGAAGCCATGGTGCAAAGCTACAACTTCAAAAAATAATCTTGCCATGCATGCTACTTATTTATTGGAAATTTTAGTAAATAAAACTTATTTCTTCAAACATAATAGAGAAATTATATAATATTAAAAATACAGAGTACATTTGTCCTATATAAGAAATCATAAAGGACATCTCCATTTGCCAATGTGAAAAAGCAATGTGCACATTTACTAATTGCCTCAATACCTCAAGCTGCTGTTGAAATGTGCAAAGAAAGCTTAAATGTTCTTCATAACGAAGCTTCAACTGTCTCTGAAACTCTGAAAATTCTGACAGCATGATCTGCTCACAATCCTTGATAAGTGCCTCATCTAATCCCTCCACATGCATGCGATCTCTTAGCCTTTTGGTTGAAATAGGTATATCATTCTGGATAAAAGATATCCTTCTATCAACAAAAAATTTATTTCTTGCTGAGATCAAAGCCTCAATCCAGGCAACACGATCTTTCTTTGAATCAGTTCTCAATTGAAGTGTCTTCGTAGGAGAAAATATATAGAAACGTCTTTGATCTGTCTTACTTACACGAAATGATGAGACCTAGCAAAAATTCAGAAAAGTTAATTAACATTGAATTAAAGGAATGTATAATGAATAAAGCAAATGGATGAGAAATTTTTCTACAAAAAGTTTGCTATTTAATGGTATAGCATGATAGGCTGTCACTAACTTTGCCGACTTTATCATCCATAAGCTATTACAATTATACTATCATCCAATGCAAAATTTTGTCGATCAGAGAATAAACAATCAAAGCTGTTATATTTTTAATATTTATATTTTGATGCTGCCAAGTTAAGAAAACTCACACCTGCAGATATGAACTTATATCCAACAAAACTAGCTGAACTATCAAATACATTTATTATTTTTCTTTTAAAAACTTTCTTATTCTTTTGACTGAAACTCTAGAAGTTGGACTGAAACTATCAAAATTGCCGAAATTGTAGAAATTGAAACTCAATGAGCTTGATTGAGACCAAGTTTTCAAACCCTACATGTATAAGACATCTTATTGATTTATGGATATGCATATGAAATATCTAGAATCGTGTCTTAATATGCTCGTTTTGTAACAACCCGAGACCTCATCCAAAAAGACTGGCCAGAAGGTGTTATTTGGATTTTGTGGTCCTATATAAATATCCAGAATCTACCCACTATATAGCTGATGCGGGACTAAACACATGCCCGCACGGATCCTCACATATTTGCTCCATTTAAGCCCCGACATTCTCGCCAGACTAAGGGTCCAAATCCAATCATAAGTACTATGTATCCAATCTAAACCTGTGTTGCAGTGTCCCCCAATATACATAGACCATAGGTCAGGTCCGTTCTGATACCATTTGTAGCAATTGAGGACCTCAACCAAAAAGACTAGTCATAAGATATTATTTGAATTCCTTAGTCATATATAGTACCCAAGATCTCCCTGTCAAATAATCGATATAAGACTAAACACACACACGCACGAGTCTTGGAAACTTATACAGGATTAAGGAATTCAAATAATATATTTTGGTTAGCCTTTTTGTATGAGGTCCTGGATTGTTACATGTCTACCAAAACTTGCACATGTATTGCCCAGCATTATGATCATATATAATATGTGCATGTGTATTGTATCTTGTGTTTTTTCTCCAGTTAATAGCACTGTTATCTTTATATACTGCAGCATAAGAAAAGACAATCTGCAATAAGAAGCCATATTTGCTGCAAGGATGACTAGTATACAAGATGAGTCAGCAATAAAGAAGAGTCAATTCTTAATAAACATGAGAATTAACTAATATATACGCAACCCCGGTTGATAAGAATGGTCTCACCCCTAGCTATTTTAAATACTTAAACAACATAAAATTTTCCAAATACAACTCACTCTTAACCTAATATTCTGCTCCATATTTATACTAAATAATCTAGGAAAACTCATAAAAAAAACATAAGTTTTAAGCTTGCTATTCAGAATTTCCAAACCTTAATAGGCTAACTTTCATCGAGTTGTGAGCTTAGGGAAATATCAAGCTCGGGATATTCAAAATTCATATTTTATGTTATGGGAAAAAAGTTTCAAAATGCATTTTTAAAAGCCAATGCCTACCTAAATAATTAGAGCACTAGATAGACTACAAATAATGGTGCAATGGATAGATTATGGTGGTGTTAAGACTACAGAAACAAGAATGTAGAAATATCAAGATGGACACATGAAGACTCCACAAATAGCACTAAGGCTCAAATCACCAAACCATGCATTAACAGACACTTTGGATAAGAAATCACTGGTTAGCAGCCTCACTGCTACCGAGCACAGTAACATTGCTAAGTTTGCTACTGATAAGTACATATTGAAACCAGATTTTTATGTTGTTTCTCCCTGAAACATGTCAAACTCTAGACACCAACCATGATTGGCTTTTTCAAATTTTAAATCTTGTACTAGCACTTGAATTTTTTGCTACTTAATTATATTTAGTGTGTGAAGACCATATAATTTTTTCCACTTCTGTACAAGGATGCAAGTGGATTCCTTTTTCCTCAAAAATAATGATGCATGTGGGTCCACCTCATGTTAAATTATGTACCTCTTCTTTCTAACTTTATAAATATCAACATATTCTGTTATCACTGTATCATCCATCCTTTTAAAATTATAACTAAATATGAAAAATATTATTAATTAAATATATTTACATTTTTCAACTAAAATACTTCCTATGATGCTCCATATCCTATAGTTGTTTCAGGGCTCTGCTACCCCGCACTCATATTACTTCAAATTCAGGGAACTAAGAATAACACATCAAAAAATTTGTTCAAAAATGAAGGCCTAGCATGATAGAAACTCTGACACAAAAGAAGGCCAAATCCAAATCGACCCATAAATGAAATCTGAGTCTAAATTATACATCTAAAGCAAATTCAGGTTGAATCTGGGCAAGCTAAACCAAGTCTAACCCAACCCACTTGCACCCACCCACATTTCCATACTACTATAATTTTTATTTAGTAAAAAACAACAGTATAATATATGTTAAGAAAAATGAGAAATATTATTTTAAATATTAAAAGCTATGCAACCATAGATTAAACCTGCATAATTTCAATCATGTTGAGGTGCAAATAAATTCATAAAAACCACTGCTTTTTGTCAACAGCCTACATACCTAACTCTTGTCAATACTAATAAGAGGTAAGGTCATATGCTACATATGGACAAACAATAACAACCACCATGCTGGTAGACCTCCTATTACTGCCTTTTATTTAGAACTACCCATCTACACCATCAGGAGCCTGTCATTTCCAGGCAGAGCGTCATTCTACAGACACCCAGAGAAGGAATCCAATCCATTCAAAATGTAGGCGTCAAACTGTGGGCCTGGATAGCTGGTGCCACCATACTTTCTCTGCTGCTGGCAATATCCAAAAAATCAACACTACGAAACAAACAGCAACGAACACAATTTATGAGGGAGAGTTAAGTTCTCATTAAATTGTCTGTAAATTTTTTTTAAAAAAAAGATTAGACCAAATATCAATTATAAAAAAAGGAAGAAAAGAAGCTAAAAAAATAGAAAAAGAGAATCAAATATTCAGGAGGCATAAAGATCGATTTTTGACCAGCCATAATCTTGAACTTACTTTGATGCCAAAAGAGAAACCTAAAAAAGGAGAAGTTTAACGAACCACATTTGAACTCCAATCCAGAAAGCACAAGCAAAGAAAAGAACTGGGGAAAGAAACATAAATGTATACCTCAACTGTACCTGTTTTTTCTCACCAATGGCAGCGCTAAAGATCTTAGCACGAGAGGACCCTACAACAAGGACACGAGCCCTGTGGGTGTGGGGACGCCCCGCCCTTCCAAACAACACCTTAAACAACCCTCCAAGGCACCCCCAAAGTCCACAGAAACACGAGACGCAAACGAAGCCCACATCCGCATCAACATAACTAAACAAGACGCCCTCTGTTCATCCTCTCCCCTACAAGAAAATGGCACCAAAAAGAGAGAGAGAGAGAGAGAGAGGCCAAGACGCAAAGCATCTCACAACGGCGTAATGCACTGCAACGCCCCATGGCTTTGTTTGTACCGCTTCCCCGGCCCCAACCCCACACGCAGTGATGTGACCCGCAACCTCCCGTCCCCACCTCGCTCCCAATCCCACCCGTACTCGCCAACGCGCGAAGGGTTTAAAATTACGATTTTTATTATAGAAAGGTATTTAGGGTGCAGGATCAGATGATTCTTTTGGGTCCGTACCCAGAGAAAAGAAAAATTAAGCGAAAGAGAGAAAAGAAAAGAAAAGAAATGCTCGGAAATAGTAAACAGCTTTACTTTAGATGGAAGAGAAAGAAAGAGAAGGGACCCGAAAACCAAACGGGTTTTAGCTTGGTCTCGCAAGCCGCAAGAATCGATCAGAGAAGCGACCAAATTGGAAGCGCTTTTGGATCTCTTGGATCTAATCGTCTCCGATTTTGGTAAACATCTTGAGAGAAATCAAGAACGAACCAATTCTTGATACTAAATCACATCAAGAAGAAACGAAAGAATTCGATCTTTACCATTTTCCGGAATTCGCTCACCTTGAGATAAACGACGCCGACCGGCTTCGGAGGGTTCCGTCGGCCGCCACTGGCGTTGGCCCGGGAAAGCCGGGAGGCGGCGGTGCCGATGAGGCGGACGCGGTCGCCCTCGGAGAAGGAGACCTCCTCCCCTCGGGGGATCTTGGAGTAGCAGAGGACACCGTTCCGGAGAGAGAACCACCGGGATCGCCACCCCTTCCCGAAGTTGATCCACTTGTAGAGCACCCCGGCAACGGCGACCGCTGACGACGAGGCCTCGCCCTCGACGATGCCGTAGAGCTCCGGCTCCGGTTCCGGTTCCGCCAGCTCCGGCGAGCGGTCGCCGACCCGGGGGCCGTCGATCGAAATGCAGCAGAGCGGATGCATCTCCCTCGCTCGCATCGCGTGAGCACTCGATCTCACGAGGATTCGAAGTCCGAGGACTCCATTAGAAGAAGACTCATTTAATTACGGCTTGGTCAATCCGAGAGAGAGAAAGAGAAAAAGAGAGAGAGAGAGAGAGAGAGAGAGAGAAGGCGGTTTCCAGATTAATTAAGAATATATTGAAGGGAGGAGGAGGGGAAGATCCGATACCGGGAGCTGCGGTTCTGCGCGCTGCTTAGTCAGCTTTTATACATTGGTGATGTGATGTCGGACAGTTAGAGGTTGGGAGATGGCGATGGATGGGATATTTAGCAGTTTTATGTTCTAAGTTTGATCATTAATTTAGTGTTGCTTGATTAAATGCTCCTTAGAATAATGACATGAGTTTGAAGCAAGATTCATTAGTTGATGATCTGAAATCACCATCAAATTGTATCAGGCCAGAGCAGGATAATTTTCCTAGAGGCGCTGAGATTATTCAAGCTGTTATAACATATGTATCTAAGTTTCTATTCATTTAGTGCCATTATTCTAGGATTATACTTTGGTGTATAGGTGCAAATTGCAATGCCATGTTACCTTCTGACATTGTGTATTAATGTACGTTGTGGATTTTGGTTTCATCATTTGCATCACCATATATATATATAAATTGTATATGTACCTTCTGAAATGTGCAATGCATGTGATTGATTTAAAGGAAAAGAATGTTTGATTATATTTAGTTTAAATTGTTATTTAGTATTTTTAATGTAAATAAATGGTCTGGGATTTTTTAAATTATATCTGTAACTTGTAGGCATTTCTTAAGCTTTGATTAATGTATTAGTCATCTATCCTTGGAGAGAGGGAGGTACCATGAAAGGTGGTACCGAGGAAATGTATTTGTACAAACAAGTCATTTGGCCTCGTATGCAAGCAACAAATCATGAACTTACAAATAGTTTAAATTATTTTATGATTTCTTTTAAGGAACTTTAATAGATCTCTGTTTAGAAATACTACAGAGTTTTTTTCTTCTCAATAATCCACAATCAGCAATTTAAGCAAAGATGATGATCCTTGCCACCAACTTCTCAATAAGCGGCCGGCAATTTTCGATGAACAATGGATTTTATTAATTTTTCCATGAGAATATGAATCCTTTTCTTTGACTTCTCACCTTATTTTGCTACCTGACCATAATACTGTGCCGGTTCCCAAAAAATCTAATTTCATTGTTTTCAGCAAGTTGCATCCTATAATCGTTTTAATGAAAAAAAGGGACATCTTATATAATCCCCCATGATATATTTGATGATTGTGATATCATTAGAGCCATTTAACTTTAGGGTTATGAGTTCATTTGTCTTCGGAAACATGACCCTTCTTCTCAAACATGAAGTAATGCAACAAAAGAGTGTTATTGTGGTTCAACAGGTACAAAAATGAAGAAACATCCAAGTTGCTTACATTAGCATGCCATCATTAGAGAGGACACATGCTCATACATCTGATAAGTTATCTAATATGAAAGGTAATGGCATCTCATCTGTTTACATTAACTGGCACAATGGGTCCTCCAGGCTCACATACTATATGCCTGCAAGTGCTCTTGTAATCAATGTCCAATAGGCAGACATTCTTGGAAGCATGCATCCCATATTACTTAAGTGTCCCAAGAATATTCTTCTGAAAACCGACAAGAAACTAAACTAGCAGTTGGACGAAATGGATCTCATCCAATCTATTCACCTCCGGCGTCGATCGCATGGACATTGTTTACAAGGAGCAAAGATTTTTTTTTTATTTTTGGGTATTCTGACCAATCAATGAGATGATATTGTCATCAGACGACAAAATTTTTGTTCACTACATCAAAGGAGAGTCCAGAGAGTGTCACCCGTACCCTTTAGTGAACAAACTGAATCTAATCCATGATTTATGCCCAATGGCGACAGGAACAATGATTAGATGTCAAAGCAACAGATTGCCACCTTGAGCCACTCAAGTCCCCTAACCACAATACCAAAGACACGAGCGTCCTGCTCCGGAGCAACCACACCCACCCATGTCTTTTATTTTGTCACTGGCTTAACCACTTTTTTATTTTTATTTTTTGGCTGGAACGAAACCTGACGAGTACAAATGCACCCAATAAAAATAAAAAATAACATATCTCAGAGTGTTCGGGGCAACTTCCTATCCCCAGCCCATAGAGTGCTACCCGCATGATTGTCCACATAGACGGCCGTCCAATCCGTAGCTCCATTGGTTTCACGAAATACATACTCAGATGTCTCGAGGCAATGAATAGCTGCCGACACTCCTCGGATCCTTCTAGATCCAATCGATGCCCGTGGCCGAGTCATCCTCTAGAATGATTGAGCTGGCTCATAACTCAAATGGGGCATGTCGAAGGCCTGACTAGGTAGCCCTCAATTCCGCACCGAGCACGGAAATGTCGAATATCTGACAGCCGCCTGCTGCCACCATCCTAACGTCCGAGTTTCTAATAACAAAATCCACGCCTCCCCTCATATCTTCATTGGAGACGGATCCATCAAAATTAATCTTAAGAAAACTCGAAGATGGGTGGCTTAACTACCATTGGATCGACTCCCGTGAACCGCATTGGCCCGCCAACCCCATGCTATGTCACATGCAAGCCTTCCCTTGCTGTGACCATTTCCACACCCCACCACTAAAGGGGGCCATGGAGAACTTGGGAGCAGGTAGCTAGGATTCTTCCCCTTCAGGAGGTCAAGGTAAATGCAATGCTGTGATCATACCCCCTGTACCCTCCCTGGTTCCACCATTACGGAGAACCACCGACCTGTCCCTGTTACGGGGCATGGACGTGGAAACGAGGGTAGATTACGAGACCATATGTTAGAGCTGAGGGTGACAGGCCGTGGTACAAAGGGAAAGGATCACCTACTCCCAGATCTCCCACATGAACTTTGTTGGAAGCCACTGGTCGCACTTTGTGGTTTAAAATGACAAAAATCCAACTCAAAAGTACGTGAGGGAAGCCCGTTTCTTTATCTAAAACTTTAAATTATTAGAGACAGCATCTAATCCATCTCCCAAGGACCACGTAACTTATGGGCATATGACTTTTATATGCTTGTTCGGCTAAAACACTCTCTTTAATATATAAGATTAGTTTTATTTTCCAGCTGGTGGTTACCCAAATGATGAGAAATAATGTAAGGAGATGGACCGCACATGAGTTTTGAACATGCCTATCGGTTTGGGTTCTCTTTTCTTTCTCTTCCTTGCAAGCTTCAATTTTAACAAGCACTGGAAAGATACTTTAATTGTTAATAAAAAGCTAGAAGTAGAGGTAGAAGGTCGTCGATGGAGACAACATTTACCATCAAATATTCCTCTTATTGTCAAGTTAATGTTCATCGTTAACCCATTCTCTATTAGCTTAAGCTTTCGAGCTTATTTGGTTAGTTAATATGGTATTGGAGCTTAGGTTTGCATAAGAATATGAGTTTCAAACCCCCTTTATACTAATTATGTATTTAATTGATTTGGCTATTATCTTGGCTCGCTCTCGTCATTTTGTTTATTATTTCGACTAATTATGGTTGCCCAATATTTATTTAGTTAAGCCGGTTGTTATCCATCTAGGCATATTCAAATTATTGTTTTCATTATTTTGATTCATTGTGCTTGCTAATTATTATTTTAATTAATCTAGTTTTTATCTATCTCGACTCATTCCAATTATTGTGTTTATTATTTTGACTCATTATGGTTTCTAATTATTTATTTACTTATCGGTTATTATTTTTACGCATTCCAGTTATTGTATTTATTAGTTATTATCTTGTCTAGGTCGTATTTGAGGTGGAGTATTAGGCCCGGCATACGTTGTCGATCCTTTTCCTCTCATCTTAAATTTTTAAGGTCAATTAGATATCAATATCAAGCAATACACTTGCATTCATTCCTCTCGGTGCAATAATAATCAAAGAATAAATGGTGCTAAATGTTTGCACTTACTTATTGGAGGATATACCGGCCAACTGGTGATATGATTATACTTGAGATGACAAGAATGATATTCTCTGAGAGCTATGAAAAACACTCCATAGAAATCCCACCTTGTATTCAATTATTTTTTACTAGAATTACTGTTGAAGTCTCATTAGCCCAATCTGATACTTGCTTTTCAATCAAAATTTCTGATTTTTTTTTTTCTTGAAGACATTTTTAGACATCAAAATCTTTATAGTTACTTGATTCACCCAATCATTCAGAAATATGTCATATGATCGCTACTACTTTTTTTTTTTTCAAAAAGAAAGCCTATATTAGTATGCTCGTCGTCCATATGAATACCCATAAATATCTTTTTAAGGGATTACCGTCTTGCAGAAACTCAAATGAAGGCCATAATAAGAGATAATTGATACTTGATCTGTTTTGAATGCTGGAAGACTTACTTGCATGTTCTAATCAAACTAATGAGTATAAGACTTGAGCCATGGAATCATTGTTTCAAATTGAACAAAAGAATACTAAAAGAACACAGGTAATGGAGTGCGAGCCAAATGAGCTGGAGACTTACCCTCGTCGGAGCTGCAATACTTTAGGTCCAGGTTCATAATGACCCAGACTGGCTTCAAGTCTAAAACTTAGATTGAAAGCTAACACATCCACCTGGATGATTGGATTGTCAACTTTCAGATTAATCGTCAAGTTTCTTTTCGGGTTGATTATTTCAAGTTCAGGTCAGCTCTAACTTTAGGGAGTTAAATTTGTATGCTTGAACTTTAGGGAGCAAAATCCAAATCTAATAAGTAAACCAACCTGATTGTTTGGTCTCAATTCAGGGCTTATACCATTCTTAATGGTTGATTGATCGGGTCCAGATCTTATACATCTGATCCAAAACAAATACTAACCCCTGCATGGCAAGCCCGGGACAGCACTGTTTTCTTTACAGAAAACGAATACATCAAAGAGAATATCATGCAGTCCTAGGCATCATAAATGCAGATAAGGTTATTAATTATCTAGAATTAGTCATGTTTCTAGGAATTATAAATCCAAATAAGAGAATATTTAGTTCCAAAAGGACTGATGACAATATTGAAATCTATTATTTAAAACATACTTATTCACGCACGGGGCTAAAGCTTTGTACATTTAACCTGTTCTAGACCCTGCATCGGTGAGAGCCTCATGGAGCTGCTTTTTTTATGTAAGTCATTTGCAGGCATCAAAAAAAAGGAACACTTCAAAGGGATTCAAAGCTCTGTGCTCATTGTGGAATGGCTTAGTCTAAAAATCCCTAGTGAAAGTGGAGTTGTGCATGAAAAGATATCCTAGCGGACAGAGAATCCCGTTTGATTTTATCATGCAGTCCATGAGAGGCTCCTCCAATTTCCTTTGTTTTTCAGACTTCAATATTGGATCTCTGAGCTCAATTCCTTCTGACTTCGCAACCAAACATTGGACGGTCCATCCCAAGCTGGCTAGCTGCAAAGAAATACTCCAGCCAATTATGATGCTTACCCCTAGGACTACAACAAAACCTCACAACATTGGATTGCATTAAGGCTTAATCATTCTTTTGTCTTAATAACCCTACTCTTTTGTTGGAACATCAGGTTGAGTGGCTGTGTATGTGAGAGAGATTATCCTGAGCCATTTTCTAGAAGTGGTTATTCATGTGTCATTTTCCTAGTGCTCCTCAGATTGATGTTGTATAGGCTACCATTGTAAGTGACACAGTCATTATCCAAATTACTTCATAGAATTCATCATATAGTTGCAAATTTAAGTAGTATACCATAAGAAGGAAAAAATACGATGGAACTGAAAAGTAAATCATATCATACTTCTAGTAACTGGAGTGTTTAAATTTCATTCTTTTATGAGCTCATCCTTCATATCCTTGGCCAATTTGAAGTGATTCAACAAAACTTGGTCAGGGCAAGTACAAAAATTTGAATCAACAGCTAACCATTACAATGAAATGAAATCTTCATAGTTATAACAGGCTAAACAGATATGACAGGTAACTTAGATGTCCCTAATAGAATCAGGTGGTGATGATGTTTATAAATGCTCAACTAGTGTTTGTCTTTACAACATTATCCCTGTTTCTTTTATAAGTCTTTCTTCTTGTAAGTAGTGCGGTATCCTATTCATATCATTTCACCAGGTCTATGGACTGTGTGCAAACAAAGTGGACCATCTAGCTACCTCGTGTCCTTTTACCACCCAATCATGGGTGGACAGTGGATAGCACCAGTCGCAATCACCATGAGTGTCTAATAGCATCCAGAGGAAATCACAATTTTTATAATTAGGTCTATGGCTAAACAGAACTGTAGCATTCCTCCACAGTGCCTATCAACTTGTTTCAGACATGAGAGGAGCTTTCTCAGAAAGCAGACGCATGCCCAGAGAATGGCAGAATAGCCCCAGCCTAACAACATTATTTCAAGAGAACTCTAAATTCTAGAATACTAGGATCTCAGTTACCCATTCAGTGTTATCAAAGGTGTCAAAGCCTCCAAAATGAGTGGACCATAATATGTCGTATCAACGCAAACCTGATGGTACGGAATGTACCATTCTATACCGATTCGGTATCGATATCTAGTACGAATAATATACCGACGCTCGATACGCCAAAAAAAATCTATACCATACTGTACCGTACCGATACTACGCTAGCAAGGCACCGGTGTGGAGCCCGATACTGAAATGGCGAATCTTGGAGTGGACACATTGCATAAAGTGTCAAATAAATCTAACTTCATTTTTCAGTCAGCAGCTTGTGTTGAAGTTTTGTTCAAACGCAGCAGCTTGTAAACAGGTCCTGTTTTATTCCAAATATATTGCTTGCAACAGGCTTCAGAACTCAATCATACAATGTAACCTGGAAAATTTTTAGCCCCTCGTATTCCAACTTCTTGCCTTCCACACGTTGCTCAGTTGTAGTTTCAGGAGCTTTACCGACCTGTGAAGCCTTTAGAGTACTCTTTTACAAACAGTGGTTGCCGCAACAAAGGCATTCCGGACCATTCGGTGACTTTGTTATTAAATAATGCAGTTCAAGGACCAGAATAGTGATAAAAAAAAAAAAAGAAGAACCAAAGCAGCTTCCCTTGCCTGAGCATTCACATTGGTGTCAGAGGATGCAAAAAGAAATTCAAATGGGTATTGTCCTAGTGAAGAGCAAATCTCTGTTTGAAACCATGGCTTGTGGGACTACTAAAGGAAGCATGATGTGATGTGAATGTCTTGTTTCTGAAAGTGATTGCGTACCGTTCTGCCATTGATGCCATGAACAAGTTCTACAGCTGAAAAATGCCAGCAATTAACCAGTAATAGAAAGCTTCTGCTCAGAGAGACCGATATCCTTAATATGATAGTTTGTCAAAAATAGTGCAGCACAAGAATGGGTACACTGGCACAGGAACCTCAAATTCCAATTTCTAAATATCAGCATTGGATTCCCAAAAGCATTCAACTATGTGAACTTCACATGTCGGGCCTCCCAAAGAAAGGGCACCCTGCAGCAAACACCAGCTTTAGATCACCAACAAACACCCAGCATTATGTATTAATGTGAGGTGCTCTTGGATGCCAACACAATCTTGCTGCTTGTTTCTGCTATATTTAGGTTTTGCCAATATGAGAGTTAATCTCTGGCAGGCAGCTTCCAGTCGAACTAGTTCAGCAATCAATGGAAGCAACTCTCTGTAGGCTAACAATCATTTTCTGACACTCCACATCAGCCATTTGACGTGCATGTTCAGTATGCTGCATCGTGGTTAAGCAGCGACATGTTAGCTTCCTGCAACCTCTGACCAAATTGGACGGTAGCCATTACATGACAGATGTAACAAAAGATGTTTTCTAAGCTCAGAGCTAACACTGTATTCTATATCAACTTTCAGTACCGACTGCAAACTTCATAGCACATGTGAGAAGCAAAAATGATATCATCGATGCGACAAGGCCATAACAGTGATCCAATTTATATGCTATCTGATTTACTTCAAAACTTGCACATCGTCCATTATTTTATCTTTCAACCTTGTTCAGTCTAACTTGAGCTTAGGAGATAATGCTAATAGAGATAATCTTCTAGCTGGAGTAACAAACTCATGAATCTGGTTTTGATTTCCTAAAGCTGAAAGGTCAGCTCATGAATCTAAATCAGATTCCTAAGAAGAGTGAACTTTAATCATGAATGATTAGTCTTTCTCTTCTAACTTTTGTTGGTCACCATTCAGATGATGTCCTCAAGCCTCCTGTTTTCTTCACGTATTTCCTCATTAAAGTTATTATGACCACCTTAAATAATTTAAGTTTTGGAAATTCCCATGATAAAAGAAGAAAGCTTGGCACCAGGAAATTAAGTAGATTCGTCGTTACATCTTGCAAGTTACATCCTATACTACTACCTACTGTAAGATGATTTCTCAATGATTCCAACTAGCAACAAGCCTCAACAATATAATAGGATATCACCACTCTTGGGAGCGGTCTATATATTGCTCAAGTTGGCATGATGATTCTTCTTATTCTTAAGACGATCTCTCCCAAAAGAAGAGACATTTATCTTCCATTAGACACTTCTCACACTTTCTTTCACGTAACACAAGTATTAGACTTAGCCTGATAATATCTTAGCTTTTGATTTAATACATAACTTGGGAAGTTGCATGAGTAAGATCTGCCAATCCTGAGAGCTTGAGAAGGGATTGATAGTTCTTGCCCAAATTCCAATTGACAAACTGAATTCAAGAAATCTGATGATTGAAAGTCTGATCATCAAAGATCTGATGAAGATCCAACAGTAGATGCTCCTATGGTTGAAAAACCAATGGAGTATCTGATTGTTGCTGATCTTTAATAAAAAGGCACCCATCATCATATCCCATCAATAATTAAGACTACCTTCTGTACCCTGGTAGAAGATTTCCTATGAATCACTTAACCATGATGCAAATTGCAAAGAATCCCATGCTTAACTTCATAGAATGATAAATCAGGTGTCTCAAGATCGGTGATCAAGAATTGCTCAAACAGTAACCTACTGGTCCCTTAGTTTTGGTCTCCTTCATCAAATTGTAAAGAATTAACAGTGCAAAGGAAAAAAAGATTTTCTCAAGATGATTTTAGGATGAAATCCATGTACCAAAAGCAATTTGATGCAATTAGAATTAAAGGTGACTATAGTTTTACATTTTTAATCTTGAATAACATTTATATTTAATCATAACCCACAGCTCTAAAGAGTATAGCTTGAGATTCAAGTGTCCATGTGTGATACTTGATTTTTGGTTAAATGCATATTGCATACATGTGGGAGAAACAAACATGCTTTTCTTATTTTCAAAGTTATTGCAAAAGCAGGGGCACACATGTTTTATCTTTTCTTATTTTCTTGAGTCACAGATTTTTACCTAAGCCATTATGAAAAGATAGATAAGTGCTAAACCCAGAAACTAAAGTCTAGGTTTAATAGGATACAAGACATGTGGCCAATATGAAGTATGTCACTACCCAAAGGAGTAAGAATCATAGTTTTCATGGTTTTTTTTTGTTTGTTTGTTTCTCTACATTCCATACACATGTTGAAACTCTCTGGCAGATCCAGGATTTCTCAAGCGCAAGGACTAAAACCAATGAATGTGAGTTCAGCTATCAGTTTCCTCTATTATTTTCAGGATCTTGTTTTATATTATTTGATATCATGGTTTCAGAATTTATATGTCATGACATTCAATCAACATAGGCATTTCTAAGCACTTCCTTGATTTTCCATTCCTCAGTTTTGGAAAGGTGAAAAATCTGCTATCTTTGCCCACTCCACCCTTTTGGTGAATTGCCCTTCCAATGCGGTGGTAAAACATTTAGAATTCATATTCATAATGATAAAGCCCTTTTGCTAGCTTAATCTCATCTGAGCTTGTTTCTGATTCATCTTATTGTTTCTTCAACCTGCTTTTCAAATGTTTCTTCCACTTAAGGTATGCGTCCCCTCTAACTACATCAATAAAGTGTATCAAGCTTATTGCAAGCACTTTGTTATATTACAATGCTCACTATATTTTGAACAAATTCTTACTTCTAAAGATCTGCAAGTCTAGCTGTTTCTCTTATCTCATTCTCACTTAAGCTATTGTTCTTAAATAATTCCTTGCAGTTAAGACCTTCCCAGACTGAATGCATCAAAAGTATAGTTTGATCATGTTATTATCACTATATTTTGCAGTAGTATTCATATTCAAAGATCAGTTGTACCAATTATCGAACCTTAAGGCTCAAAGATACAGGCAGATAGAACCAGTGGATCCTCCAATCTTATATCACGGTATCACATCATGGATTCCATGTATTCTGTAATTACAGAACTAAATCAAATAATAAACATGCAGAATTATCTCCTGTTACATAAGTATGCACACAGTTAGCCATATCTCCCGAGGCAAGCATCCTTTCAAATAGGCGCAATCTTTTATATCAGTGCGCAGTTATCATGGTCACTCTCAGGCATGAAGCAAATGAAGAAAAGAAGGTTTAACATAAAAAGGCAATGAGATCCACATTCTCAAACAGGAAAATCATCTCAGTTTGTTATCTTTGTTTTTTGGTTCTCACCAGATCCTTTCCATTCTTTTCCCATCAACAGTAGTAGAGAGCTGTATATTTTCTCTTTGAGCTAATGGCTTACAGCCTTACAGTGTAGATGGTGTAGGCATGTACAATGAGTATCCGAGGGGGTTCCAGAAAAGAAGGGTATTTTATTCTTTGTTGAAGGATGTAGGAGAAAAAGAGGAAGACCCATGGTGACATGTATGAAAGCTATAAAAGAGGATATAGAAATGCTTGCAATAACATAAAGGGATTTTGACAAATTAGTCCCTATTTGTAGCCCAAATCCAAGATGGTCCTCTTCTTTTAAATAAAGACAACAAACTCCTATTGTTTATCGAACAGGACAAATTAATGCATATTGTTTAATTTAAGATTTCCATTCATTTAACCCCACTGTTTTTCTTCCAACATGACTATCATATCCTTGTAATTAATAAACCCTAATGAACTTGCCTTCCTCCAAAATAATTCTCCAAATTCTAAAAATTTTCTCGTCTCTTCCCATATCTTACCTCTCTCTCATCTGTCCTCACCCCCAAGCCATCCAATCAGGGCACCTAACATGAATAAGTACCACCACCTCTGATCCTCCCTTCCATCCATCTTGAAGGTCTGCTATAGATTGGTGCTCCTTGAAATTTCAACTTTTTTTATGTAGGTTTGAAAACAATATACCCTGGTAGGAGTCTTTCATTCAAGCTCTAGTTCTTAATATTTACCATATCATTCATCAAAGGGGTGCAGCAATGTGAGGAGGGAATCTACGATATGATGAGGAAAGGCACCATATTCATTAAAAAATTAAGGGCATAACCGGTATTTATGAAGCTGTAGTTGCACTCTTATAAGTTGGTTTTGGGCTTATCTGTCCATTACAATGAACTAGGCTTGTCTGTCCATTACAATGAACTAGGCTTATCTGTCCATTACAACGAACAACAAGGGTTAAGTTGTATTATTCAGAAAAAAGGTATTATTCTGGTACTCAAAGCAAAATAAAGGATCATCTTGTCAAATTCCCTAACACCAAAGGCAACTTTCAATGGGAATACTTGGTGAATGAGGATTCGTAAAGCTTACTCCAAATAGCAAGGACAAGGCCTGATCATTATGGTTATTATTATGCCTATAGATCATTAAAGGATAAAAAGGGTAGTCAAAGAAGTCTAGATCTTCCTTTGAAATGACAGGATTGACCTCTACCAAGCACGAAAGCTTCTCTAAAATCTCTAAATTGATGGTATCTAGCGTTCAGCCCAAAAAAATTTGAACGACACTAGATGCCCATAATATATCAGATCTTTAAAAAAAATATTGGGCAAAGATATATCTGACAGATAAATAATAATTTCCCTCTCTCTACTAATTCATACTTTTTACTAACTAGAATTCATCTTCTAGAATTTCAGAAGTCTAAGGTTTAGCAAAGAATATTCATTTTAAAACATAATTCTCCCAAATTTGGTTTAGAATATCAAATGAGGATAATCCTCATTGCCACTCAATATTTTCGTTTACTTGGGAGGAGAGACTAATACATTAGGATATTTGGTTGTCAATCCATCCCTGCCCTTACTGTTCTTATATCTTTTATACAAAAGTTTGGCAGTTCAGTCACTAACCATGATTAAGTTTCCAGTAAGTCCATTCTTCTTCCAAGAGAATGGACTTATCCTATGGTACTCCCAGAGGCCTGTACTCTCATATCACTTCTTAACTTTAATGCTCTAGCAAGTGTAGTGCTAAGTCACCATCTTTTAGACTATGCGTAGAGGAAAAACTAAGGACAGTGTACAACTGTAAATTAACCTTCTGACAATGCCCTTTCTTGGAACATTATGCCCTGAGCTACAATAATTCTTTTCATGTTTAGCAGTGTTGCCCCTTCTCAAGCTTCTAGCTACAATTCAGCTGCTCGCTATAAGCCTTAGGTTTTAAAATCTTCCTTCAATTTAGTGTCCCTTCGTCTCCCTTAATTACTTTTCCTCTTGGGAACAATAAACCTTTGAAGGTATAGTACCTTTATAAAACCACTCAGATGTTCATTATGAGTTTATTTGTATTGTTGTAAATGGCAATGCCCTTAATCTAACTGATATTCAGAATTCTTGAACAATTCAATATCCAAAAACTGAAATAATAATGCAATATCCTAGAGTTACCTATAGATGGTGTCTCTAATCGACATAAACACCTGCTGTTGGTTTACCAGTTGAACCAACTGTACCTGCTTTTGGTTATCGTATATCATAATCATAGACCAAAGTTTTTCTTCTTACAGGTTAATACCGCATCTGAAGCATTACTTCGACAAACAGATGAAGGGGACTGAAGCTAAGAATGCTGGAGCATAAGACAGAAAAATAGGTAGTAATGAAAGATAAGTGTTTAAGAGTGTACCTAAATCCTATTATCTTTTGCCTCCAAAGGTTTTGTTACTAGTGTTGCAATAGTTTGACAGCAATCGGTCCAAAAAATGGAGCCACGAGCTACTACTAATTGCAAACTACTTTCTCACAGGGTTTGATTTTCAACGAAATCTTTAAGGACAAAAATCAACCCAAGGAGACATCTAGAGAAAGAAATTGTTGATTTTACAAATTAGCGAGCAAAGACTTTACTATAGGAATACGTATCTTTTAAAATAAAATTATAAAACAAAGGAGGAAGACAACAGATAGAGGAGGGTGCACATCTACCACCTGTAAAATTATATAACTAAAATGGGGATAGGTACTAAAGGAAAATTATGATATGGCATTAGAGCTGTGTTAAAAGAAATTTAGAAAAATGTATTTTTTTGATTAAAAAGTAAAAAGCTTTTCGTTGATATGTCCACAATCCATCAATTACCCCCATTAAACTAGGAACTTGGAAACTGTACTAGAACAATTAGATTCAATCAGATGAACGAAACAAAATTACAAGTTTACACACCCAAAAAAGGGGGAAAAGTAATTTTACTGATGGAATAGACCTCAGAGCCAAAATTAGGCGTTGGATCACTAACATATTCGATAATGATCTTAAATTCTTTTATATAATTCTGATCAAATAACAAAAAGCCTATAAACAATGAAGACAAGAAAAATTGCATAATTTCGTAAAAGTAAGATCACAATTGGTCGAAGAAAGCAGATTCGAACAAACCATCCCCCAAGAAAACAATATTAAAACCTATAAAAGTTGAAGAAATAGAACACAATGAAAGCTTCCAAGACACCCAAGCAAGAGCCGGCGACGACATCGAGAAGAAAATGCCTACCGAGGAGGACCCGAGAGCCGGAGGTGGCGGCAGACCAGACCAAGACGAGGCGCACCAGGAGCTCGGCGGGGTCGCCACCGTAGTAGACGCCGATCCAGCCGCGGCCGGCGAGGAGGCTGCGGAGGGAGGCGTCGGAGAGTCGGAGGAAGGAGGCAATGAAGAAGACGCGGGAGGAGTGACCGCTGGGGAAGGACCAGTGGTCGACGGCAAAGGCGAGGCTCATGCCCTTGTTGTAGACGGGGCGAGGGCGGCGCACGAGGTGCTTCGCGAGGCCGACGAGGAGGAGGTCGAGAAGGGAGCCGAGGAGGAGGGCGAGGAGGAGATGGAAAGCGTCGGAGGAGGCGGAGGAGGAGAAGGGGAGGAGGGCGAGGGGGATGGGGAACCAGAAACGGCCGTCGCCGGAGATCTCGAGGGCTTTGAGGAGGGAGCGGGGGACGGGACGGCAGAGCGAGTGGATGCGGAGGGATAAGGCCGTGTCCAGTGCGATAAGACGGTGGAGGAGGGAGGAGCCGGGCGGCGACGCCGCCGTTGTGGTGGTGGCCGCGGCGGCGGGAGACATGGGAGTAGCGGCTTCCGTCGTCCGGGTCGCGCCCCGACTTTATTAGATTATATTACATTAGATTAGATGCCGGAGCATTGGGTTCTTTGTTCTTTTGGACAAAATTAAGGTTCATGGGCCTCCAAGCCTGACCTGGCTTACTTCAGGCCATAGATTCATAGTGTTGGCTGAGGCAGCCCCAAATTTTCATATACGGGACTTGGCATCAAAAGCCTGGCCTGGTTCACTTTGCATCATGGTTAAACTGACAACGGGCGTAGATGGGCTGGATTATGCCGTGACCCGATCTCGGCCCAAAATATTGTCGGATTTAGGCCGCACTTTTTGAAAAATCCCGATCCGAGCCCATCCCGAGCCCGAACCCAGTTCGATCGAGCCGGATCCAATTTTGGCCATTTGGGCGGTAAACTGGGCCAATGATATATCAAATCCGCCCAAAAACGCTATTTAAACCCAAATCAGGTCCAAAATTTTTTGGGCCAAGCCAATAGCCCGACCCGAAGTCGGCCCGGGCCTATTTGCCACCGTAGTGGCAGTGTTGGCTCCGGCGGGCCCAAATTGCTATATGCTTGTCTCTGTATCGACCCATCAACAGCCCTACGTGAGTTTGATGAAATGTAGGAGAATGGGCCTCTGGAAAAAAGACTCTATGTCAAATAGGCTTGGCCTAATGGATGTGGCACTTGAACAAGCATGAAGGAGATAATTGTTGTATAATTGTTGGGAGTAGGAGTAATATGTGTTGATATGGTGCTTTTCTTCCTCCCTGTTTCCAATTTTTTTCTTTTTTTTTTCTTTTTCTTTTTCTTTTTGGATACGGTGTGTTGGATCTGCTATAAATGTTGTGCCCATAGACTACTCACATAAAGTATGTCTTGTCCCAAACTACGTTTCAATCGCATTAGTGTGGAGAATCGTGGTCAAAGTAAATCTAATCATGCGATTAACGTTAACCATGTCTACTGTGATTGGGATCGTATATTTGGAGTACAACGCGCCTCCTCCACAACAATGAGGAGGGCTGCCTTATTTTCAAATAAATATGTTACCACTTGCAAATCTCTAAATCTATCTAACTTTGCAAGGGAAGACATCTTTGAATTATTTTTTTTTTCAATTTTTTAATATGAGATTTGAAGGCAATTTATAACTTGATGTTTTATATTAGATTATTGTTCGTTAACTCTCAAAAGGGTACTTTGATGTCATCGGAAATCTCTTACGTCAAGTTTATGCCACATTATTGATCACAAAGCCATGGTGATATAGCCGATTATTGACCGTATAGTAATTATTAGGGATAAATTTATCTTGAAACTCAAACTCAGCTCTTGGATAACATACAATACAATTTTAATTTGCCAAGAGAATCCTATCCTTCACCGTATGTTTTCAAACCATACAAATGGCCAAAGCCTCAAACTCAAGCAGAATGTTGCTAATGATCCAATAACAAATGCTTGAATTTTGTGTGCTTTACCTACAGTTCCCTCGAATTACTTAATACCTTAGCCTTAGCCACTTTAGCAGTAGAAACAGTCCTTTTTTTCACTATTCCCCCAAGCATGCCTTCCCTAAAGCTCATGATGGCTTACACATCCCGGATTTCATGAAGAATCAGAACTTAATTGCATATATGCCATCTATGCCTAGGAATCATCAAGTTTAAGGCTACCAATACTCCAGCTAATTTGAGCCTTGGAAGTCCCAATAGCTAGAGCAGAGTTCCCAAAGTCAGGGTTAAACCATGAAAGGAGAGCAGGAAGGTTCAAAGATGCAAGAATTAAAGAAGTCTATCATGTGATTTTAAACATAATGGGGTCTCAACGACACATTCTTTCTTGTTAATCATGCTTCGAGCAATCATGTTCTTGATGCTTTAGAGGAGAGTATGGAAGTGGGGAAGAATGCATTATTTCTTTTGCCTTCCAGGATTCGTTTGACTGCACTTCTTTATTAAGGAGAACCAAAACTGGCATTCATTCGTTCACTCAAGAGAGCGATGTGATAATAATATCCTCCCATGGGTCTCATGTTAAACCTTAGAGCATCTCCATGGTATTCCTCCTGCTTAAATAACAACCTTGAAACCTGACCCAAATAATAGAGGAATCAATACAACATCAGGCAACTGATCGAAGGTGGTGGCACTTCAAAGCTCACTGAGTAGCTAGCCTTCAAGCTTCAAAAAAATGCAATTCGGAAGGGGAAAAAAAGGATTAGAGACCACTATCGTATTATAACTCCTATTTTTCAGAGAAATGGCATTGAAGTGTTCACTATAACAATTTCAAGACACATGTTATGTTATAATATACAAAACAACTTACACACATCATCATCATCATCATCGTCATAGCAATGATAGAAATGGCATTGAACTGTTCACCATAACAATTACAATCTCTTTAACAAAAACTATCTAAATGTGCAGTTTAGATTCGCTATGCAATGAATGCTTGAGTTTCCGATGGAGCGAGATTTGGGTCACACTAGGCTTTGAGATTAATGTATCATAGATAATCGTGAAAGAATGGGCCCATTAAGAACTTGTTTGCACCTGATAGACTATTGCGCTGTCACTCCGACAAACCTCCTTTGTTCTCTTAATCTCGTCTCAATTTAGGCATCGATAGATCTCTGCTGGATATTCTTCGATGAGAAATTCTTTATTTTTGTTGTTTCATATGAGAGTCCGATCACGGACTAAAATTCCGGATGCAACTATTGTTCCTTGAATCGGCTCCGGACGAATTGCAGCTTCGTGTAACCCAAGCAGCTCACTGCCAAGTCGTTCAGCAATCTCTTCTGTTTGGCACCTGGGTCAAGTCGGTCCTCAGCAGCAACAACACTAAACTTAGCCTATGCTTTTTATGGGTCTATTGCACAATAAACCAAAACTGCGTGCGAGACTATGCTCGAACACAATAATAATAATAATAATAATAATAATAATAATAATAATAGAATAAAATTGAAAAATTAAAAAAAAAAAGGCATCTTTCGGCCGGCAAACTGGTCCCGACTCGCGATAATTGACTCACTACCGGGTCCACCGAGTCGTCCGAGGCGCACGCGGGCGCAAACGGCGCGTTTCCCAGGGCTCCCAAAGGGGATTCCATTCTGATCTCGGTTAGGCGTGAGCAAACAAAGGCTGGCCGTATTAACCCCATGTCTCCCACCTCGTTTCGAGCTTTTTCGGAATTCCTCCCCATCCCCTTTCAAATCCTTCCAGCCTAACCTTTCATCATACCAAAAATCTCAAAGCTGTCGTCTTTCTTGTGGCCTTGTCCCCCAGGTGCTTCTGCCACTGAACTCCGCAAATAGTTTGAAGGGAGTGGGAGAGGGAAAAAAAAGAGACTCTCTTCCTTCTTTCTGGCTCAAACTTTCTGATCAGTGACTTCTTCACCGTTCCATTCCTCTTCCACTTTTATGTTTTTTTCTTCTCTATAAAACTTCCCTTCCTTCAGGGAATGACCAAAAAGCCTACACATGACCCAACGACCTAGACTGGGACAATTCATGTGGGAGCAATTGGAGAATAGAAATCAAGTTCTTTCTTGGTTTATAGGCAAAAGCACAGAACAATAGCCTTATGAGTACCTGGTGGACAGCTGAACGAATTGATTTTGGCAAGAGTGCTTCCTTACTCCTTAACTTCGTAAAAGTTGTGCCCAATGCCGGTTGAGTCTTTTTAAAATTTCATTCAGGTACCCTACTCAAAGAAAGAGATTTCCCTTAAGTACATCATTTTCATAGCAGCAGTAAAGCACACCAAATCAAATACAAAATCCCATCTTGAATGGTTATGATTGCAGCAAGGGTGGAGGTTGGATTTTTTTTCCCCTTTTTTCTGTCAGACTTAACCTCAAATTCCGTTCCATCTCTCTGATTGGAACAATAGCTATTGCTAGCCCATTTGCACCCTTGTCATGCACCCAAAAGTATCTCTCCTTATTAATAAGTTCATTTCTTATCCATGCAATAATGTTATCAATGGAAACTTGAAAGGGTAAGGGTTCTCATATTGAGAGCAAGCCTCTGATGGAGCTTCTTAACTTCCACAAATCCACGCCATCTTTCTTATGTCTCAAGTCCTCTTCTGACCCACGTACAAGTGCGAGGGAACATGGAAAGCATTTTCTTCTTTGGAAAGTTGTCGCAGATCAGGAGTGGGGAATATAGAAACAGTTTGCCCATTTCGAGCTCCTATAAAACAAAGAGAATGACTTCAAAGCAACCCCCCCATGACATTAATCTATTCCCGTGCCATTTCCATGGGCTACTTTTCATGTACTTCGTTTTTACCTTGTCCAATCGAACCTTATAAAAAAAAAAAAATTCTGAGGGATGGGCTTTAAGCCGTCATCTTTTTGACATCATGTGTTCCCTCCTAAACTAATAAACTGGCTCGGGCAAGCAACCTAGCAATTTGTTTGGGCAATGCAGTCCAATTTGCTTTGAGCGTAGGTAGCTGCAATTTACAAGTTAATTCCAAGATCAAGTTGATTTAAGACAGCAGGAAAGCCATTTGAGCAATTTGAAATGCCATTTGAGTCATACTAATATCTGAGAGGTTGAAGTAACTCTTATGGCTGAAATCAGGATTGTTCTCTCCTCCATCGCCACCTCATTTTTGAATCTAGCAATGGAAGGCTCCGGCGCTTAGAACAGTGGATGATAGAGGATTCAACGAAAATCTTATTACAGGAGGACAGAACTGCGTCATGGATCATCGAGAGGTAATTTCTAAAGCTAGTCTTTTTAGCCACTGAGTGGTATCGATCCATGGATCAATCAAAGTTGTTGGGTGCTGGAATCTGGAGCTGCAACACAGCGGCACCTCCTCAACACATACTCGTTGCTTGGAAGCCCCCCACAACCAGGTCACACTGAAGCTAATTTTGATGAATTGGTTCGCCCAACAATGCTGGTGCTGGATTTTGTGATTAGAAACGAGGAGGGATGGCGGTGCTCACAGCTTTTACTCCAGTTTACATGAACTCGGTGCCATAGGTGAAGGGTACGACGGCTTGGCTTGAAGGGTACGACGGCTTGGCTTGGACTCAACGATTGTAGGTTTGATTCATGCCAGCTACAATCACAAGATATGTCAATATAATTACTATTTCCGGTGCATTTCAATTTTGAATTTGAATTTCAAATATCAGCTATTAATAACAGACTTGATTCACGTAATCATGAGGTATGCTGGCATGATTACCATTTATGGTGCATTTTAATTTGAAATGCACCAGAAATGGTAATCATATTGGCATATCTTGTGATTTTAGTTGGCATGAATCAAATCTACTATCACTCCGAAGATAGTTATAGCACTCATACAGTGAAATGCACCAAAAATGGTAATCATGTTGGCATATCTTGTGACTTTAGCTGGCATGAATCAATTCTGCTATCACTCGGGTGATGGTTGTACACTTATACAGGAGGATGATATAATTCTGGAGAGCGACTCGATATCTTCGGTGAAGCCAGCTAGGTGGCAAATTACCTACCAAACAATGCTTGTTTGAGTCAGGTTGAGTCCTTTTGGATCGAAGGTTTCCACCAAAATCTAGTGCATCTTCTTCAAGCCGCTGCTATAAGGGTATCCTTCCTTCGATTATAAGGGTGTTTCACCCATTATAACAACAACAAAAAAAAATAATAGTAATAATAATAATCAAGTTACTGCAGTAGTACTAATACCAATAAAATTTTATGAATAACTTGTATATAATGAAATAAAAAATATGATATATAAAAAGTAATCAGCCATGTTGTGTAACAAAACCATATGGGATAAGTAGGTGCTCATCGGCTAACCATGTACTATTTACTCTACCAAAGAATGTTGTAATCAGTGCCATGATAATTGATGCAATCAAGTATGATATAGGTAAATATATACAACATACTCGACCTTAGAAGTTATGCATGCATGATCACCCAAGTCAAAACCATACAGGTAACAACAGATATGCCTCCAACGCAAACTGAACCCTGGACCACTAAATGGGCCTCATTTCCGAACCCGGTAACATGCCAAATGTTAGCTCGGTCCAAGCACGGACAAGAGGACTTAGCTCGGGCCAAGCACAGCCAAGAGGACTTAGCTCGGTCCAAGCGCAAGCAAGAGGACATTTACACCAAAGTGCGCCCACTTGCTTTGCCATTGCACTGTACACCTACCCGAAGCTGTAAAACATTGCAGCAATGAATGAAAAAAGAAATCATCCCCGGATCCAGCGCATAAAAGCACCGCCAAAGCAAACAGCCAAATACCCACCTCCACCTCCACCGCCACCGCCACCACGTCCTCCTCCTCCTCCGACTCCTCCTCAAAACCCCACACCTTCTCCAACCTCAAAACCGCACGCCCAAACATTGCCTCTTTCTTCCCTTAGGCCTTAATCCCTTTCTCTCGCTCACTCTTTGTCTTACTTGTTCTGGTTCCCTTTGTTCCTCGCCGCCGTTAATGGCGACGGGCTGGGTTAAATCCCTCCAGTGCAAATCCAACGCCCGGAGAGACGTCTATTCCCTGACGCCGTCAAAGAAGCCCATCCTTCCGCTCTCCTGCGGCAGCTCCTCCCACGCCCTCAAAGACGTCGTCTTTCTCTTCCCTAAACACCCCTCCTCTGTTCCTAAAAAGCCCTCTCCAAAGACCACACCGCCACCCCAAACCAAACCCAGACCCAAACCCAAGCCCCCGCCGGGCCCGCCCTCGCCGGGGGGGGCGGGTCCGGCGCACTCACACCAGTTCCCGACCCTGACCGAGCTGCCGGCCGGCCACTCGTCCCGGCGGGTGGTGGAGATCATCTTCAGCTCGAGCTGGTCCGCCCGGGGCACGGCGTTCCCGGGCACGATCGAGATGCTCTTCCGGGTCCACAATCCGCCCCGGACCGTCGCCCGGTTCGAGGAGTACCGGGCCGCGGTGCGCGCCCGCTGCGCCGCCGCCCATTCCGAGGACGCCCGCTGCGCCGCCGACGGCAACGAGATGATGCGCTTCCACTGCGCCCCCAACTCGTCTGCCTCCGGCGACGCGATCTTCGACGGCGGGGTGGCGTGCTGCGAGGTGTGGTCGCCGGGGGGGAAGGCGGAGGGAGTCCGGACCTTCGCCGGGAGTGGCCAGGCCCACGAGAGCGGCGGCGGCAGGGCCGGGCGGAGGGCAATGCTGGTTTGCCGGGTCATCGCGGGCCGGGTCCGGGCTGCGTCGGACCCCGAGTCGGCCGGCGAGTCGGTGTCCCTTGGGAAAGGGGAGCTCGTTGTGTTCGATTCTCGGGCGGTGCTTCCTTGCTTCCTAATTATCTACAGGGTCTAATCTAACCCAGGATTAGGCCTCAATTAACAACGGAATTAATAATCTCTTTCTTAGCTGCGATCTACTGACCTGGTTTGGGTTTGTTGTGGTGGGTGGGGGGGGTGTAGAAAGCTATGGGGTTGACTTGGTATGATGGTGAAAAAGTTTTCAATTTTATGGATACAGAAATCCAATTGCCTTCTGTTATTATTATGGCTTGAAGTTGTTTGTTTGTGCAATGAGGTAGGACGGTGGTTTCACGATGTTTGGTGCAAGCGATTGTTTGGTTTTGGTTCGTATTCTCCTGTTATGGGCTAAAGCATTTTAGCCTATCTTGTCGTCTTTTTAGGATGATCGATGAGGTGTAATTCATAGGTTCTCTGGTTATAGAAGTTACTGTTGTAACTTGCATGATTCTTTCCTATTGGACTTTAACTTGTATGATTTGCTCCATTTATAAGCAACTAGAATCTTGTGTCGTGCTTTGTGAGTTGTGATAGAGGTACATGAAGCAGCGATATGGTCACAAATGCATACGTTTAGCTCGAGGAAAATTCAGGCCACACGTTCTTTATACGATGAACCACGAGTTTGCCCTGAGCAATGTATCTAGGGTTATAAATGCCATCTTCTTCTAATAAATAAGCTCCTTATATTCTTTTCTGATCTTTTTCATATATATCTGGTCTTCTAATCTGTGATTGATGGGATCCAAGTCTTATTGAATGAACCACATGCATGATATGTGTTGAGGTCTAGTTTGCTAACAATGGAATTATTCTCTAAGTATAAACTTAGCTTATTCACTAAAGTGCTTGACACATCTAGTTTAGGTCTTTTTCTTTTTTTGAGTCAATCTTGTCAGTATAAGAGCCCCCTGTTGTTCTAGGTTGGTTGTTTGTGTGACGTGGTGTGACAGGTATTTCTTTGTTGCTAACTATTGTTCTTTTTGGTCTATTTGTCTGGTGTGTTTGGAGCATGTTAACCTATATAGGTGAATAAGGACCGAGGACTAACTTTGCGTTCTAGCTAGAAGGAGAAATTACGCCCTACGTCTGGTGTACCAACACAGCAGTGCAGGCCAGTTATTTTTTGCCACATGAATTAGCTGGTCGCCCTAGTGTAAGAAAAAAAATGATGAAAGCTTTTGGCCCAGCGTCCTCTCTCCCGTAGAGAAAGAAACCCTAGCCGGTTTGCCCCCTCTTCCACCTTCTGCCGGGCGCTCTGCCCCTCTCTCCTACATTCCGGCCTATTGGAATAGACTCACTAGAAGAGTCCGAGTCTTCTGCGCAAGTGAAGAAAAAGTCCAGTCCCAAAAATTCGCAGCTGCTATAACAACTGTAAATTTGAATTCACTTGCGCAGAAGACTCGGACTCTTCTGGTGAGTCGGCCAAGCACTCCATCCCCCTCTCCCACCCTCAATAGAGTCTCCAACCCCCTCTCCCACCATTCATAAATAATCTCATGTGCTTTGCACATGCAGATACTAGTCTAGGTCATTTTAACTTAAAATTCATCTGAAGATTGCAGAGACATATATTTATATATATATTCTGATCTTACGGACCTCGGAAGTTGTGCTTACAGACACTTCAATTTCAGCACCTCTTAAAGAAGCGGGGGCAAAGTTTTCAGTGATTTAGAACTATTGAATTCTGGGCTGAGCTACATTTTAGCTTCTTTAATTATTTATATTTTTATTATAATTGAGGAAGGAAGTTTGATACTTTTCCTGATATGAGGTCAATGATCCAGCCTAACTTGTCCTGAATCCAGCTCTTACAACCAAACTGAGCTGTGAAAGAAACAGGGTCTTGTGTTCTCCAAATTGCATCCAGGACAGTGCCTTGAGATAGCGAGGAAAGAAGGGATCCAGGTTGGGGAATGTGATACAAATGATAAACCTAATATCCTTGTCTCCAACATTCAAAAACGAATGCTGCCAAGAAAAGTTCTAAAGGCGCGGACAAGCTTAACAGCACACAAAAATTCAATTAGCAGCCAAAATTTCCCATGGTGACGTCTCAGGCACCATGTGCCCTCGCTTCCACTTCACAGATGGCAGGACATTTTTAAGGCCACCAGGAAAGGCCAGAGCTTCGAGTACTATTAAAAATGGACAGTCTCTCTGAACAATGGATCAGAAATACAAAGAATTAACCTGTTGTCCATGTCAACCCAATGGTCTCCCACACAAATATACTGAAAGCTTGCATGCCCAACTAGCTAAGTCTTTATATAACTTCATTTGACTGAATCTGCAATCCTTACACACTGGACAAACTACTTGCTTCTTCTAGTCTCCTAGCCACTAACATGAGAAGATAGATCAGGCCATGCAAAGGTTTATTTAATAAATCAGAAGGAAATCAGGGCACCCAATTAAGTTACAGACATACACCTGCAGTTACTACCGTTTATCTACATAGAGATTCTGATCATCAACCACGTAATAGAAGTTTAACCATCATCCTTTTTCTCTGGTTGGTTTGACATGGTGGCAGTTGAATCTATAGTACATGTTCAGCACAATGTCTACATTGGTAGATACGCAGACAAATTTTCTACCGTCTCCCATTTCTGCCATAGGAATGATGAGTTCGGACTTGGAAAGGTCTCTTTACTCTTTTTATTTAATGCTAGTCTCTGACACATAATGTTACGAATTAAATGACCTGTTCAGGCTATTTAATGGCTAAGCATATGGTCCCACCAACCCAATTTTGCTCACTAATCGAACTGCCAAGATTGATATCATTTATTCCTGAATGCAGTCCTGCGCCATTTATTTTGCGTCCATTTAAAGCTACGCTCGAGGGTTAGCTTAAATTTTCCACCATTTTGCTCATCAAAAAAGACTGGCCAAAATTTCCTAAAAGGCTAAAATCTGCTTTCCATTGTCATAATACCATCAAATGTTTCATATGAGATTGAGCATTTGCTAAGCCCTTCAGACCCAAGTCAAGCCCCTCTGCTCATGAGAGGACGAGCATTTGCCATTGTCATAGTAGCATCAGTTAAATTTGCATCCTCCAGATTATTTATGGCGACAAAATAGTTTGAAAGAGTCCTTGGACCAAAGTTAAGCCCTTCTACTTGTCATTGTCATAAGGCCATCAAAATTTTAATGTGAGAATGAACATTGGCTAGAGTTGATCCTGAGATTTCCAGAAAGTCTATGCTTTTTCTCCAATCGAAGGTTCTTCCGATTATTTGATCCAGTGCTATTCTCGACAGAGCACTTCTCATTTTAATCTCAAGGCCTTTTCGAATATCTCACTCCTTTATCTTTCAGACTTTGGATACACCCTTTCTTTTTCACAACAAAGAGGCAATAAATTGAATATTAAGCTAGCAGAGATCCAATATAACAAGATCAGCATGAAGTAAGTCGACTAAAGAGTCAGAAGGATCTTTCATCCAAAACATTATCTAGGAAATGCACGACCAACTCGTGTACCGAGTGATTAGACATTTAATACCAGTTAAATATTATTCAGCTAGTTCTCTATTATGAGTCTCTGATGTAATTGCCTGATGGTTCTTCACCCTTAGCGTACAGAACAACTCTGGACTTGAGTCCACAACACAATCTCCTCTGCTTCCTCAGACAACACCTCACCCCGCAATCTTCAAATCAGAAAAATTCACAATTTCGATGAGTTTAATTGTTGTATCAGAAGGTAGACAGTAGACAGTCCAAATCCATGCAAGCTCTATATGGGTACAATCCGTTGCACTTGTAAAAACAGTATAAATGCCCCGGCTTGATGCAAATCTTATGCTCGGTCACCCGAATATAATTTTTAGCTACATTTGTTTGTTTAGGGAATTATAGCTGCATGAATCCCAGTAAGAACAAGTACTCTGATTTCATCTTAGAAAGACCAGGCAAATGGTTTGCTTCCCTTTAGACACCAGAAGTCCTTTTCATTGCTTCTTGAAATAAAATAGCAGTCAAGCATAAACTTTACAGGTATCCACTACATTAAGCTCACTGTTTCATATTCCAATAATCTGAAAAATATATTTTCTTCAATTATCTTCTATATAATAGCCCTCCCATATTCAACAAAAAGAGAACAATCTTTGAAGCAAGTAGCAACTTTAAAGAGAAAAAATCACTAGGAGGTGCAATTTCCGGTCCTCCTTGAATCACAATCCTACGAGTCGTACCAACTTCCTCCTAACGGAGCGGCAAATAAAGCAGTGCAGCAAACGCTACTCATAATTCTTTGAGCGTCGCTATAGGCCCAGATTAGTTACATGGTTACTTCTTCTCCTATTTATATGGTTAGGAGCAAGGTTCACCATCTCGGTTCCAAACTCTATACCGATGCCACACTAGCACAATGTCGGTACGGTATAAGATTTTTTTAGATATACCGAGTGTCGGTACACCACGCGTATCGGAGAACAATACCGAGCTGGTATAGTGCACCTTGTACCATCTGATTCGGATCAATACGGCATACCATGGTTAGAAATGCATCACAAAAGGTGGTCCATCAAATTGAGAATCAGTTTGGTAATTTGTTTGGGCCTTGTATCTCTTCCCTAGTTCCTAAATTAGCTCGGCCTGTCTGTCATGCAGACCTCCAATCTTGTACCTGGCAAGATTGTGTTTGTCCAATCATAGCAAAATTGGCATGACCGAGAAGATGCACTGGCTCATCTCAGACATAATACAAAGCTCTGAGCTCTGAGATGAAGGGTACGGGCCCTGATTGTCCCTATAAAATGGGTAGCACCCATAAGAGCTTGGTGCCCACCGAATTGCGATCCAATATGGGAGAATTTATTAGGTAGATATGGGAGAATTTATTAGATCCATCGTAGATCTAGAATGATTTTTTTTATTATTTATATGTAATAGCAACACGATCTAAAATGATTTTATTATAGATTTATGGTGAACCTAATCCCCTTAATAATTTCTCCCAATATTGTTTGCCAGGTGAATTCCGGCAGACTAATGCTGAATCACAGAAAGAGGCGTAGAGGCATCAATGCTTTAATTCGCCGAGTGAGATCGTTGTCATAGCTCTCTTTTTTCATATTGTTTTGATGGTAAGAGGTGATGGTAAGTGGTCTGCTTCCAATCACCAAGTGGCCTGCCACTGTGGACCATAGTCTCTCTCTTTAGGTGAGAAAAAGGACCTCAGAATTAGTAATGGTGCATTAACAGTAAAAAGGCTACTCCTTTTTTGGATCGATAACTAGGTTTAATGGCAATCTGTTAAAGTTAGTCCACTTATAGCCTTTATAATATAGTTGATTTTGAAATAGACAACACAAATGAGAAGTAAAAAGGGTTGCTTATTAAAGAATTTTTTTCTATTATTCATTCCAAATATCGGAGAAGGTATATTATGTTTTCTCTTTTAACTTAAGAATTGAAAGTAAGATAAATTTATTTAAGATGGAAGTAACTTTAGCACTCTATAGATCAAGGCTGCATCCTATACGGCCTAAGGGTGTTTGGACTTAGTAATATAATAGAATAGATGGCAGAAAGAATGATTACCGCAAACAATTGCTTTAGTTCATTTCTCGTTCAATATCTAGATATATAAAAGTTACAATGCCTGAGTCTTTGCGGTGCTACAGTGTTTCTTTGATGAAAAATGCATTAAAAGGACATCACAACATAGTTGAATTTTCCAAAATAACAATGTAGTTTGATTGCATAAATCCAGTCTTGACATACAATGAGGAACATAAAAAAATAGAAAGCCTCGAAGGCAGTGAAATAATCAGAAAAGATGCCTGCATCCACAACACCTGGAATGAAACCCTCTAATGTACAGAATCGTGACTCTCATCAGCTGAACGAGAGACAAGTATCATCAGCGGGACTCCACAAGTATGTATAATGGCTTACCATTTAACCTTTCACGGCCCTGCACATATATTCAAGATTTCTATTATGTGCTCGACTGTGTTTCATGCTATTTCCTTCTTATTTGTAAGGAGACAAAGCATGGGAACCAAAATTCCAGACCAAAACATTTGAGAAACTAGTTTGGAAGATGAGGTGAATAATGAGCAACAGGTTAACTCAACAATATCAGCGCAAACAGAATAAGAGGAAAATTAGAACGGCATTAGTAGCATATTAGACAACCAATTTTAGAACACAGCGGTGGTTCATGGATTCCCATTGCTGTTCAATGCGTTCAACAATATCATGTCCATATAATGCTTTCCCCTGAATTACGTGTGTTTCAAGATGTTCTCCGGATACCATTAGAACGGTTGACATGCAGGAATGTGGGGAAGCTCCCCTCAGGCTACTGTTTCTGAAATCTATACATCATTGCCTGCAGGCATATGCTGAGTGCAGCTTTAGGGCCATTACACTGATAAGAGAGTTCAGTCCAATATATTTGGAAAAATGACCTCATCCTAGACTATTTGATGCCCCAAAATATATTTGGACCATCCCCCTAATCCATGAGGAATGTAATGCAACAATAAGTTAAGTCGAGGTCTAGATTCCTAGCCTATTTTAGAAATTTTCGTACTTTCCTATTTTTGAAGAATTCAGCCTCTTTAACCAGAAGAGGAGTCCGACTTAGATTTGGCGAGACCAACGTCTCACTAGTACAAACAAAAGTCTTGCATCATAGTTCTGTATACTGATTTTTAAAAGTAAAAAGGATACAAAAAACTTGCTTTCTATGTCCTACAAATTTTGCTTTAAATAGATTTTCATTAGGATTTGAGTTGAGTGGACTGAACAAAGAGATTCCCTCTCTCTCAAATCGGATCACTTGAATGGATGGGAAGGATCAAGAAACAAGGTAAGTTGCCTGTTGATCTTCTCTATGTCCATTGATCTTTGTTTAGAATTAAATAAGACTGATGGAGAAACACAATATGCTAAAGTGTTGCAATAAAGAAGTTACAAGGAGACACAGCGTTAACCTAGAAACAAGGTTTACTGGACATAGAAAGCACAATTGAATTCACAAAAAGAACTAAATAGAAGCATGCATGAGTTACAGTAAAGCAAACAGATGTTTAGATCAAAAGCATTTGCAATAGCAATGAAAAAAAATTATATATTGATCTCCATCTTCCAGATTTGGCAATGACATGTAAGGGCTAATCTTCAATGAGCTTTCTATAACAAAATCTTAGAATAGCTATAGATGTTTACGAATGCTACAACAAATTCGTTTTTGGCTAAGCTAACCTGTGCATATTGGATCTAACTTCAAAGTAACATAATGTCTAACTCAACATATACTGGATCGACATGTGCAAGGAACACCATGAGCAAAGATATATCTTACCTCTGTCTTTTCCTATAATTTACAAGAATTTCTTTGTAAATGCTACTGTAAAAGAACAACGATCTTATCACAGGAGAAGGGAGCAAATGTTCTCAATATTCTGGAGTCAGATTCTTCCAAGATACCAGAAAGAAAAGAGTACTAAAATTAAGCACAACTTCAGAGAGACAAAACAAAGCAAATCGATAGAGGAAAAAGGTTGAATCCTGCTTGATGATGGCAAAATTTTAAACTTTAAGTTTTCATCCATAAAGCACATGCAAAGGATGATAAGTACAGAAGATGATGTGAGTTGAGTCATCTGATCTAAGTTGTATATGCATCCATGTGCACATCTGTATACCCAAAACAGATTAAGTAATTAGAGCCTATTACCCAAGAAACAAAAAATTAATTAAAGCGAAACAACATCCCAATCAAGAACTTGACGCTCAACACTTGAAAAGTGCAAATAAATAGCCTCAATAATAATGTAAGCATCAGAATCATTAAGCACACCAAGTGTAAGGAAAACAAGGATTACTTGTTGGATGTACCTTAAGCTCTGGAAGTTCAATCACACATGCACATTCAACCACTTCAGCCCCAGCACGCTCTGTAGGAACAATGGGCATACAGATAATGGTGGTCTAACAAGGAAACATGAGCAGAAGTGAACTAATATAGTACAAAATAGTTCATAATGGGAAAAAGAAATGTTGCCAGGAATTATGCCTGCGGACTGAATATTTAAATAGTATCACAGTTTTGGAAGCATTAGCATTACAACTTGACAAAATAAAAACATGGAAATAGTTGTTTTTTTCTGATTGAAACTCAACATTGTTGAGCATAGCAAAGTTTTTGCCAAACACAACTTACAGGTTATGAGTCAGGTTCCTGAGATGGTTTGATACCATTAAGTTTTGTAGAAGATGTTCCTTCAATTAGTTTGATAAGGTGTATTCCCCTCCCCCGCTCCCTCTAGGAAACACAAAAAAGGATGAGATTGATCTGATAAGCATAGTTGTACCAGATTTGGACCAAGAATAACCTAGAACCTCTAAACAGATGCTGATTAGGAACATTATTACTGACTTAGATAAGACTGCACACTCTTCCTTCTATGAAAAATATGTTAAGTTCTGATTATCCTCCTCAAGAGAAATAAGGGAGAACAGGTAGCATCTTTGTAAACAATGACCCTCATCGACTTGAGTCTTTACTTCATGCTCTTGTAACCCAGATAAACCTATTAGTCTGTAAAGACTCTAGTAATGACAATTCTAGAATATATTACAAGCAAACTTCTAGTACTTAAAAGTCAATTTCGTTGAACAAGACAAATTGTAAGTTTACAATATCAAAAAGGTTTATTAAATTCTTCCAAGTTTCTAATAGTTTTGATACCTGGTGAATTGTTACGCATCCTAACTCAAAGCTTAATGAGGTCTTTTGATTTGATCACAAACTTTAATTTATATGGTTGAAAAATATCACTAGCTCTATCTACTTTGCCAGCAATTGAAAGTGTTGCATGAACTACAATGCTATCACAGGATAATAACTCTAGGAATTCATGGTCCTATCACACATACCCAGTAATTTTATGGCAGCACAGAGAGTTCCCCCAGTTGCAATCAAATCATCAACTACTAGAGCACGATCTCCCGGTTGGACTGCACCAATGTGCATTTGAAGACAATCGGTTCCATATTCCAGGACATATTCCTCTGAGATGACTTCTCCTAAACATATATTATGAGAAAACCCAATTAAGATGATTATAATAGACTCCAGCCACAATCTTCAAAACACAAATCTAAGAATAACATAAGAATTGCAATAAAGAAACAAACTAAATTTGATCCGTAACAGTATTATGATGACTAGGTTCACAACAAAAAAATAAAGAACAGCATTACAGTGACTAACGAAAAGCCCATATTCTGAACTATGAACCTCAAAAGATTTATTAAACAGTATGGGAAATTTAAAGATCCCGATGTTGGGGAATTCACCTCAAGACTACCAGGCAGCTAAGGCAACAATTCTTCATCATATTAAAATGTCAACTGGCAAGCAAACAAGTTAATTAGGATCATTGAGCACAATTGCTACACCTAATATCCTTTATGCTAATCTATCTTTAATTTCCTGCATTTACATTTTACCAAATTTCTTTTCCTACTTGCCAATAATGCCAGAAAATATTTCAACCTACAAATATTAGTTAATCAACAAACGGCGATGTCATAACTTTCCTTTGTAATAGAATGTTATGGAAGAATTTTATTGAACAATGATCGATATCCTATGGTCAAAAGTTAAACAATAAGTGACCAAACTATGTACAACGTGGTGTAGTTGTGATTGGGAATTGATGCATGAAAGATCATATGTCAAAGAAACACACTGAAGAAACAAAAGCAAGGGAGGAGAATTAAATTTACAAGCAAGAAACATAATTCAAGCCAAACATGAAGGCTACAGTGGTTTGATTGAACTGTACTACTCAAACTAGCTAATCTATTCAAGTAAACAATACAGTGAAACAATTATTCAAGTTTCAAACTAAATATTGCAGAGGTAGCTCTAAGTGCTTCGAGACCACTTTCATTAAAACAATTAACAAAGTTTCAGTATGCAACGGTTGCTAGCAAATTTGACATCCAAGAAGTGATATGCCAACATCCTTCATAGAAACTCTAGCAAAAATTCAGAGATAGCAGTACAGACGGTTACTTCCCTATCAATTCTAGCAACATTTCAAAAACACCTAATTTGGACTTGCTATCTACAACTTTTATGGATAGGTCAAGTTAAATTCTACCAGATTCCAAAGAAAAGCACAACTAAGAAGCCATTTAGCAACCAATTTAAACTCATCATGTTCAAGCAATGAGGTCCGCAATCCCAAACAATTAATCCGACAACCAAGCAAGTCCTTCCGGAGGCTCCTCTTGGATATTTCACAAGCACAACATTTGCTAGTCACCTACTAGCATGGTACAACATGCCGATCTGTACTGGTGTGTGAGGACCCATGTAGGCATGTGTTTGGTCAATATCAGTTGTGTACTAAGGAGATCTTGGATAATTATATTAGAGCCAGGGATCCTAAATAACACCTTCAGATTAGCCTTTTTAGATGACGTTCTGGATCGTTACAAATAGTATCAAAGCCTATTCGGCTTATGGCTCATATGGACTAAGGGGTACTGCAGCACAGGCCCTTTAGTGGCTGATCATAGCCTGATCATGATGTTTGTTATTGGATTTGATTGGATTTGGATAGTTAGCCTGGCAAAGATGTCAAGGCTTAAACATGGAGAATGTGCGAGGAAACATGCAAGCATGTATTTAGTCCCACATTGAGAGAGTGTGCTAAGATGTCATTGGTTAGCTTGATCTTACCTGCATGAAAACATACCATAAACTATATGCATGGATTCAAAAAAAAAAAAAAAAAACTATCGACATGGGATGGTATTACCAATACCATACTGATCTATTGCGAAACTAGCACCAAGACAAGTGGTAGGACACCAAAACAATTCGCACCAGCCATAACGGTATATCCTAGTGTATACCAATGATACTATAGAAAGTATATCAATTGATATCGATCGAGATTCGCCGACTTGGTACCGGACTCTGTATCAGTACCATCGTATTACTATGTCGGTACGCAGTATAGTATAGTAAACTTCGACGTACCGAGTATCCACATGGTATGGTACCATGTACCAGTTCGGTGTCGGTGCAACACGGTACCAACCAGTACGACAAACCTTATTATCGATGGTTTTCATTTATTTTTATGCTATGGATTTTGGAACATATTGTCAATACCAGTAATGTACTAATACCATACTATTCAAATGAAAAAAGGATATGAGTTCAATATCTATATTTAAAACCATGATAATATAGTGTGATTTCTAAAGCTCCTGTTATGTTTATTATTTGTCTTTGTTGAATGGAAATTTAGTTTTGCTGTTATATCAGACCTTAACATCCCTCACATATGGCATGGACCAAACACATGAAGGCATGAACCAGCCAAGAATGACTCTCTAACAAACTGAGAGCAAGCCAAGACAAGAGACTCAAAATAATGTATGGGTGGTATGAAGAAAAAAATTGGCCTAAGTAGGGATTTAACATATGACATTTTGGTTTTGATACCATGTTAACTAACCAACTGACCTTTTAAGCTATCAAAGAAGGAGCCAATAATGTATACAAGCCTTAACATTTGGGATTTTATATGGTCGCAACTAATTAAAATATGAAAATGTTAAACTGAATGTCCAGCCAAATTGTCAACTCATGGTAGGTCCAACTTTATTTTACGTGCAGCCCAAATGCACCAGCTCATGCAGCCATTGCATCTTAGCACATTACCACATCATGAGACTACACTTGTCAGTACCTCAAAATATTGGAATATTCAAAATGCTAGCCAGTGTACAATGCTTCTTGGATATGTCTATACTAATTGGCTCCTCAATGAGCACATGCAATTTTCTATGCCATCCATTAGTGCAACAATACAATTTGAATGAACCTATCATGATAGGATAATTGAAATACCTGGTAATTTTCTTGGTTTTCTCAATGGGACAAATTTTGCACCAATTGCTAGAGCAATAGGAGGACCAAATATAAAACCTCTAGCCTCAATTCCTGTCAAAAACAGAAATATTATCATGTAAATAAAGTTAATATCAGTCAAGTGACTAGGCTATAATTGTACAAATGCACAAGACAACAACTTGATACATCAAGAATAAAATGAGGTGGCTTGCAAGAGTCTATATTCAATATGACATAGCAATAAGAAAAATATAGCCCTAATGAAAGCTCGTTATCACAACTTGCAGAATTTTTTGCACCTAGACCTCTTCCGTTTCATTCAATGCCTTTTATGTAGTTAAATTTAGGCCATGTATATCCACTTGTTTCTCTCCAAAATTGGCATTAAATCACACAAAAAAAAGTAAGCAAGCAAAGAAAAAATAGTGATATCGATAACTATAAATCTTTCCAAATAATCCTCTAATTACCATCATAAAAAAGAACGCAAATGTGAGACCTACAAGCTCTATACAGTTACACCCCATATAATGGAAAACCTCAATATAGTTTGTACCTAGACTCTAACTGACCTGAAAATTTAATACGAAGAATCAAACCAACTCCAGAATGTGGGCATACTATAATATCACCAAATTGCAGTCTTAATAACCATCAAAGCGAAAGGGGCATAATGACTCTAAAACAACCAAAAAAAAGGCTATCAGGATCCCCCAAGCAACCAAACAAACCTCTATGAGTCTCATCAGTGCAACTTAATCTCTCTCCACACTAATTCGCATGTACCAGCCCCATCCACCTGTATCCATCTAATCGGGGAAAAAAATTACAACAGTAACATATTACCTATACTTGGACTTATGGAATGTCTATGCAAAATCTGACTAATTAAATAAAGAAAGTTGAGAACGAGGAAACATTTGGACAACACGAGGAAAATACTAAAAGGGAATATGACATGTAGGAATGAAGTTGCAAGAAGTGCTTGCTGATCAGCTAGACAAAGGAATCAGAACTTGCCTGACTTTCTACCTTTGTTTGAAAAGCTCGTCTAGCAACATGTTAAATGGGGACCGCTGTGCACTATGCCGTTTAAGCTTGCTTTTTGGTCATCAAAAGAATCACATAGTGGACAACTTTTTATTGGTCATTAGAATGTCTATAGCAAACAGATGAAGATTATAATGGTCTCAATAGATATCGCATAATTTTGGCATGATGCTTGAGAACATATAAACAATCAAAGCCCGCTACAACAATATTAGCATGAAAAGCTTTGGTGCAAAAGAATTAGCAAGAGACTCAAACTCGTTTAGGCCTTCTAACAGGAATCATGGGTATTAACGCCATGTGAGCCCAGACTCAGTAGCCACAGATTCTCTGCTGGCTGATCGAGCTTAGATTCTGCTCCTTGGAGACTGCATTCATAGCAAATTTAGACAGGTCCCACAAGCATGGCATGGGCTAACTTGTTAATATCCCAAACTAATGCAGAAAGAATAAAGTTACGTACTGTCTAAACTTACAGAAATTAAAGGCGCATGTTACTATAAGCTAATGCAAGTCCCAAACAGACTCATGCGCAAACAATATTTAATATACTTTCACTTTACTCGTTGACCTTGCAGACTAGCTGGTACAAGTATGTTAACTTGGTGGACCTAAGATATTGGTTTTCAAGGACAGCACCTAGAAGACGAGTACTATACATGTAATTGTCGAACAGTAAAAGCATGGGACCAAGAATATTAAAGCATAGGAAGAAAAGGTATAGCTGGTCACCTTTAGCCATAGGACGAAGTGGAAGACAACAAAATATTTGATGCTGCCACAGTTACCCCAAGATATTGGGTGTACAGAAAAACATTATTAGGTCACAGATCTTATACCAGTGGCAGCTAACTGATGCCCAAGTTATCGACAAATTGTGTTCGAATGAAGAGTAAAATAAGTGATTCGTATTGCTGCGAACATTCACAAAGAATCATACTCATACTAGTATCATTCCTCCTCCCAGTTGTATTGGTAATCCTTTAAGTAAAGACTATCAGCTTAAAGCCATAGCTTTCTGATAGCATATGACACTGAAAATACCTTCAGCCAGCACCTTAGTCTAGTTTCTGTGGATGGACTTAATATATTGCGTACACTTCAAGTAGAAAAAGACAGTCAATGACCTATATGAACATATTAATTTCTACACCCATTTGAAATGACAAATAGCCCTGGCAGATATGGTGCATCTAAAAATCATCAAGCCAGAAGAACCAGCAGCATGAAATACCAACCGTTAGTGATGACAAGTATAACGGCAAATAAACAAGCACCAAAATTTTATCAAACTAGGGGCAGCCTACGTCACTCTTTTCATCTCCACTGCCTCTGGTTTCGGATGCTACAAATATACCAAGGGACCGTAAATGGGTGATTCAACACTCGGATCGCAATCGTACCTACCAAATCCAAGCAGGTAAGGAAAAGAACAGGCAACAGAAAAATAGAATATGGAGATCCATCAAACAGCAGCGAAGCTTTCAGAAATTCACGTCGGAGTAGGGGACCAGGGAGCAATGTCAGCGTCGAGACCACCGTCTCCACAAAAACAGAATCGAAATGGAAGCCACAAGCGAGCAGTCCACAATTCATGGCTGGTCCATCATAGCATGGCCACTGAGATGGCTTCGCAGTCAAACCAGGCACCCTACCACTGCCAAAAAGGTTCTCGATGCTCCGAAAAAGGCAGCCCAGCATTTCTCCAATGGAGACGATGGAAACTTGGGAGCTCTCTCTTCGTCAATCTACCTCCCTCCCATGGAAAAATAGAAAGAAAGATAGAAAACGGTCCCACAACCGACATTTTAACGACAACGACAGGCAACAAGCATCGATGGGGAAAAAGAAGAAGAGATAGGAAACCAATGCACCATATAAAGAGGGGAAGGCAGAAAAAAAAATGAATGAAAGAACGAAAGATAGAAAAATCACATCTTGAAAAAAAAGATGGTGAAGGAAATCAAGAAATCTACCAGCAACGACGGTGATATCCTTCCCGGTGTAGCGCTCCACGAACAAATCCACCGTGTTCTTAAACGCTTTGGGATCCAGAAGCAGAGTGGTGATGTCTTGAAACATAATCCCTGCCACACCCATCCATCAGTCGCACCAAAGTTTCCAAAAAGCTCCAAACTTTGAGACCAAGATTCGATTTTTATGACAAAATAGAATAACAGAACGGGAAAAAAAAAGAGGGAGAGGAATCGACGCAGAGGGTAGAAAAAGGGGAGGGCGGGACCTGGCTTGGGGAAGTTGGGGACGACGCGGATGGTAGAAGCTATGCCTTCGATGCGCGGGTCCTGTTCCTTGTCCTTGCAACCCGACATTGTTCCAAGTGGACTGAAAGGCAGAACCTTGGAGCTCCGAGACCTCTCTCTCTGTTTCTATCTCTCTCAGGTCGAACAGAGAGAGAGACAGAAAGAGAAAAAAAGGGTAGAAGAAAAGAGTAGGCACGGGAGGAGGAGAGGGTTAGGGAAGTGAGGAAGAAAGGAAGGGGAATGGGGGGTGAGAGGTATATAAAGGGAAGAAGAAGAGTGGGCAAGGAGTTCAGGTGAGGAGAGGAGAGGAGAGGAGGGTAGGAAGGCGCTCTGCACGAGAAAAGCAGAGGAGTTAAAGGCGAGCGAGAGGGGGGTGGGAGGGGAATCGCCTCGAGAAGTAGCCGTGGCTTTGGCCTTCTTCACCCGGCCGGCCTGGCGGTAAACTAAAGGGTATCACGAGGGAGATCCTCTCTCTCTCTCTCTCTCCCATCTTTCTTCATCTCTCTCTCTCTCTCTCTCTCTCTATCTTACCGTTTTTAACTTTTGCAAAAGGGGAGGAAGAGTACTTATATTTTATTAAATTTCTCCGACCGGTTTGGTCTTTTGGACCGGGAGCCAGATTGTCCCGGAAATAATTCGGCCCGCAAAGATGTTAATTTCACAAGCCCACAATGGAGGGTACGGGTAGTAACACTTCAGCATTTAAGGCAATAGTTGGAACATTGAGATCCGTGTTGGATTATGATTCATGTTCTGGTGATTGAGACATCATTTTTTCCGGCTCGCCTTTTGAAGTCTCCCTGTGCAGTGAGTGAGTTGGTTGACAGGATTATTTTTCAAATTTTGAACAGGGTGTCATTATAAGTCTAGAATATTCGCTTTATACGAGGATCCCTACTAAGTGATTTTTTTTTTTTTTTTTCCAGACTTCAAGGGACGCTTGGAGGAGTTTTTGAAGGGCAAAAGTACTTTCTCGTTGTCTAAAATATTTTTAAATAAAATAAAAATATTTAGTAAAAATTTTAAGAAACTATTTTAGCTTTTTGAAAGAAGCTACATTTTGAAACTTTTCAAAAAAACACTTTTAGACTCAATCGGAAAACTATTTTTTTAACCAAAATATTCGTAATAAAACATAACAATTATACAAAATGTCCCTTTAATAATTGTTTAACCAATTTTATCAAAAAAATTTGTTATATTATAAAAAAATAATTTATGCTAATAATTATAATATTTTATATCTTTATTATTGTATTATACAATAAATAATATTATATTACATTATATCATAATATATTGATATATTATGTTAAATAATTTAAAATTGTAATAAATTATTATGCTATAGTATACAATATTATATTACTAAATAATAATAATAATATATTACATTAATATTATACTATATCATATATTTATGTATTAATATATATTATATTTTATTATGCTCTTTTGTATAATTCTATGCAGTGTCCTTTATGGTCATTTTGTCATACCAAAAGTACTTTCTCAGTTTGTTTACTAAACGCATGTTAAAGTGGCACAACACTTTAGAAATGCAGTTACCAAACAACAAACAGCTTTTTATAAAAACTCTATTTCAGAAAGCTCTACTTTCATAAGCTTTACTTTCAAAAACTCTACTGCCAGCGGCTCTTCCAAATGAAGCTTAAGTCACTAAAATATTTTTAGTTTTTATAACTATATGAACAATCAATTTGTTCGGACAAATCATGAATGATTAGTCCCTACATAGTTTATAAGGATTATTAGAGTGAACTGAAAACCATATTTCATTAGTAACTAATTTAGTTTATGATGCTAAACATTGATCGCTTGAATCACTTGGCCACTTTTGGAGCCCTTGCATGATAGGAAACCATTGCTTTTCATTCTTTGCAAGCCCGTGTAATTATTTATCGGTTCTTTTTTTTTCTTATATTTTATTAACCAATTCTAGATGGTGCATGAGGATGAGAGTACTAATATTTATCCTTATGATTTACAATTTATAATGAAGCGAACCAAATAAAATTAGCTTTGAAGCAAAAAAAAAAAATACTCCTAGTGCAACTAAGTTTTTCTAGCCTGCTAAGTATGCATAAGATGAAAAGAGATGCTAGATCTTCATTTATAGTATAGCCATTCAACAAATAATGTATGTCACAGAAAGTTCTCCATGGTGATTAAATTTATTGTTTCTCTCTACCTAGGCATAATTCCCTTGATTTAAGAGATGTAACCGGAAGCTCTATATGTCACTCAATCACTTATGTTACAAATCTTATATTTCAAGCATATATGTTGCATGGACAAAAGAGTAGACGGTATATGATGCTCAATAAACTATTCCATAATGTGCTATATGTGAGTTATACAAGCATACATGCCATAGATACATGCATATATATATAGAGAGAGAGAGAGAGAGACTTGACTATACTTGAGTGGATCTTCACTCAAATCTTTTCGGGTTGATATTAGAAAATGGAAGCCTCATATTGATAACTCAAGCCATTAGATATGATCTACTACATTTAAACTTATTACACGTAAAAAATTATTTGATTTTGAGGCCTCTAGCTTCTACATCAAATGGTCAAAAAAAATATATATTATTTCATGTTATTTAGGTTGTCTATTTTTTTTGATGCTTGATGCATAGGTTAGGAGCATGCAAACAATATCCAAGAGTTCCGATCGGATCATCGATGTGGGATCCTCATCATCCAAAATAGATCTAACCGAATCTATGTGGAGATCCATTCAATCATAGCTAACTCTATCTTTGTATATACCACACCATTGCATAGACATATCATACAACATAGATATACATATATTTATAGATGCATACATACACATACCCAGGTACACATACATAAATACATACCTACACATGCCCACATACACTATACATAAATACATACATGTACATTACCCACATACACCCATCATTCAGCACGGATATCTATGCGCCTAGCATGTCATGTGTTGCAGTGCACAATGTGGCGCTTGCAGTGGATAATGAAAAGGTGTTAAATAAACACTGACGGAGAAAAAAAAAAAACAGGGGAAAGGTCATTGTCTTTTTCTCCTTCTCAGTTTCAACTTCGTAATCCCGGGTACAGCTCGAAGATCCTCCTCACGTCATCCTCCAGCAAGAACAGGACCGAATCCTCCAACAGAACCCCTGATCCGCTGCCGGGCGCCTCCGCATACGAACCCAACGGCCCAGCCCAAATCAGCACATGACACGTACCCCGGTTGCTGCATGGGGCCCAGACTGAGCAAAACGAAATCTGGAATCATGGGCCCGTAACAAAGAAAGGCATGTGTCAGCCATTGATTCTCCGGATTTCCCTCTGTTGCTAATGGTGGCCCAGCGCTTCGCAACCGCGTTGGTCCATCGACCAACCTTCTAGCGGGCCCCACGTCCGGCTCGCCCCGAGCTCATGGTCTGGACCGGGCCGATTCGGGTCGGAACCCAACGCACTTTTTGGATCGTATTATAATTTATAGGTGCAGCGGGGTTTAGGAATGAAGGGTATATAATAACATGTACCGCCAGGCTTCATAAAAAACAAGAATAGGAGATTCTTGCCCCATAAAATCTAATTCACTAGATTTTTCCCCTAACTATTGTTTAAGGTGGCGGTTAGTGAGTTCTTTCCTTTAATGTGTTTTGTCCTTTTGGCCTACTAATTATTCTCCAGCAACTAACACTATATAATTCTAACCATGATTAAAAGGAAGACAAATGGGTAGGATGACTCACTGGCTCTGTGCTCTAAAAGCTAAACACACGCGTACTGTCTTAGACTAAACAAACATTACTCACTATAGGAACATTTCAGCAAGCTGTCGCCCTGTTCGCAAAAAATTATTTCAAGAAGCTGAAACTTTTCCTTCACTATTTTTAGCATATTCCATGGTGCAACTAATAAGAATTGTAAAGAAAGCAAACCTTTTGATCGCGATAAAAAGGCTTCCTTTTAGTTGAAGAAAGGTGTGGGTGATGCAATTTTTCTTTCTTTCTTTTCTTGATCCAGTCTCGAGATGTCGTTCCATGCATTAATAATTTTAAAAAGGAATAAAAGGGGTGTCGATGGCCAAAAAACCTTGCATCCATTTTTCTTTGACCATAGCTTCTCGTACCCTGTCAAGGAGATAAACAATAAGTTCTCACAAGGCAAACAAGCATGTAATTAATTCATGACTGTTAAACTTATGCAAGTGTTCAGAGCATCTTCAAATTATATCTTTTATACTCTAATACTGATGTGAAATTGCTACTCAAATCTCTTACAAAGATTTGGAGAGCCCAGCTACAACTCACTTAGTTTACTCCACCATGTCAAGCATCTTTAGAGAAGCATGCACAAAAATATCGGAAGTCTTAGCTTGATGATTAGATTAAAGACCTCTCAACTAATGAAATTAATTAATTTTTATTGCCCCTTGGTGATGTTTGAAGCACATCAATTTTTCCCTTCATAAGCTCAAAATACACGTCACTACAACTACCCCATGGCTACATCCTTAACAATGGATCTAAGTAGTTGCTTTGATACATTGTACTTGGAGTCGCTGACCTTCTATAGTGTTTGTTACACGTGTATCAGTTCTAGAGGAGTAATATATTTTCTAAAATTTTAAGAAGAGATGGAAGAAGAAGAAGTAATGGAAGAAGCAAGATAATCCCAACTCTGAGACAAGGCACGAGTCATGGGATCTTTAATTTACGCATGCATATGGACAACTGGACCGGCCATGCCCACCAAAACATTTATAAACTCCTAATTTAAAAAAGAGATTTGACTTAGGTTCATCCTCAGCATTTTACCTCATCCTTGTAGCAGCCCCTACTAGGTCCCCCTTCCATCAGAAAATGTTCGATGCAGGTAGAAATTTTTGCTCATACCCTTCTTGATCCGTGAGTAACTCAACGTGTGAATACGTCGCTTCAGCGCCATCTCAGTGCCAGCCGGACCAGTAGCGTTCCCACCAAGCGTGTCGAGGTAGAGAGCATACGGTTCCCAATATTTAATCGACGCCCGCATGCTTCGAACTTGGACCGTGCTGGTAGAAGCAAAACTTCATTCCAACTGTGCTACCACGTTGGTGGCATCCTCGGCATTTTTAAAAAATTCTGAGAAACAAAAGGCAGAATGCCTTCCCTTCTTCCTCTCCTTTTCCTTTAGAACGGGAATAATCGTTCTCTAAATTTTCAAGCAGATTGGAAACCAAGACACAGCGAGTGGTGATGAAATATTCTTTTAGCAACGTCACGCTTCCGAATGCTTTGACCCATCGCGAACTGATCATTATCAGTATTAGGTAAGCTTCCCTTCACGACGTCTCTGTCTCTCTCTCATCGAACCTGTTCTCGTATGACTCAAATCAGCCAATTCAATCATATCAGTGGTATTTGAGCAAGTGTCTTACGCTAATGACATCGCAGGACTAATAAAGTAGACAGTTATGTGGCTACTAGAGTTAGTAGTCATTTGCCATCATTTAGATCTAAATCAAAGATATCTCACTTGAAAAGATGGATATTAACGAGCTAAAGTATTAGATTGATGCAGAAGGATCAAAATAATTAATGTGGAATACTTTAACTTCTATGGATAAGATTAGGTAAGATTTAAAAACAATAACTTTTATATTGGAAAGCTAAATCGTACGTCAAATTTTTGAATGTCATAACTTAATTATAGGATGTTTGATTGAAATAATTTTTTGATAAAAAATTTCTAATAAGCTTTCGAAATCTATGATATGGCACCACGCTTTAAGAGGGGTTGCACTCCTAATAATCAAGTTAAGATTCTATTATTTAGGCTCCAAAATGAGTCGATCAAATAGAATTATTTTATAAATAAAAACTATTTATATGAATTTTTGAATGATCAACGAAAGAAAAAGAAATCTAAAACCTATTCTTGTTAATTTTTTATTTTTTTCTCTTTTTTTTGAGAGAGAGATTCAAGTTGACCGAGTTGAGTTAATTCTTTTTTTTCTCTCTGATTGGACCGTAGTTGTTGGTTAAATTTGAATAAAATTAGTTTGAATGTTGAGTCTTTGAAACTCTATGGTCTTAGAGAAGCCGTTATTTGGTCTACGAAGAAAAGATTTACAAACTTCCATGTAAAGATGAATCTCAAGCATGCATTGAGCTAATTAAAAAATTTGCATACAGCGGTATGCATGAGTTTAAACATATTGAAAGTGATTGATTGACTAGCCAATAGAATCAGAGCAATGAAAAATTTGGGATGCTGGGAGGATAGGTTACCTGAAAAATTATATCAAATCGGATAACTGTAACCTCAAGTAAAAGAAAGTTAGGTCAGAGTACTAACTATTTTATGGCTGAATAATAGAAGCAGCAAAAACCTAAAATAGTATCTTGTGGGGTGGGAGTGGAGAGTTGCCCCGGGCATTCTGAGATATTTTATTTTCTAATTTTATTGGATGCATTTGTGTCAGATATGATCAACTCGCTTTAGCCAAAAAAAAAAAAAACTCTTCGGCATCTCTGAGTGACCCAAATGTTGAGGTACTTAAAAGATACAAAATCCCCCGTGACTCACAATTTAACTCTCTCTCTCTCTCTCTCTCTCTCTCTCACACACACACACACACACGCACGATAAGAAAGACATGCACATTTGTCTCTCTACAGGGATACTCCCAAGTCCTACACCCATGGGCGTGCATTGGCGCCCCTTCTCTAAATTACTACGTGATTACTTCCACGTGCAAATGCACCAGTACTGGAATTTCACTTATTGTAAGGAAATAAGCGTATCAAACAAAGCACGAGTGCAAATAATGCTAGCATCCAACCAAGACAATCTTAATTGGAAGAAAATAATATTGCAAAATTCTCATGTCGCTCAGCATCTTGTGAATGATATCGAGCTGCTCCGCCCCATCTTTGGGAACCATTTGGCATAAGAACGTAGTGTTACGGATGCCTCCGAAACAAGATTGCTAGTCTAAGTATGTAGAGCAAAATGCTATTCAGACCTATGAATAAGAGGAATATATGAAGTTGTTAGGTGCAAAGTTTGTTGCTCTTTCAGAACAGTTAGGTACAAGGAATGTTGCTCGATTCTCCAAAAAAAAAAAAAAAAAACTCTGCCTTATGGTTCTCATGCTTAGATCTTCATAATCCAACGGATCTGAGAAAAAGGTTGGATGTTGTTGGTTATGGCAATGGGGTGAAAACTTTGGGTCGAAAGAAATAAACAAATCTTCCATTTAGCTTCCAAGAAAGAATACCAGATATCAACTGATGTTGTTCTCTGTTGGGTTGAACGGCAATGTACTGCTGCTTTGAAAGAGCTTCAGAAGCTATTGTATTTCAAAGATTATTCCTTTCCTCCTGATGCTCTCTTCTGTATTTAGTTCTTATCTCATGAAATGAATTAATGGAGAAACCTTTTTTTTTCTTCTTCTTAACGTAGAAAAGGGAGCAGCATCACTTGATTAACCGTCTTGAGGTAACTCATGGTCCAACTTACAGACAAATCATGCTATGGAGGTTGCCAACCCAAAAGAATCAAAACAAGGGGGCAAAAAGAATCTGGAGTCCGATAGGCCTGCAGTTGTGCGTCGAGACCCTCATCAAGTACAATTTTGGTCATGCATCTTGAGATCATATAAAGGCACCAATGCTCGTTTGAGCTACTCCTTAAACTACTTGTGCATTATAGAGAGAGAGTACGTATTAAATGTTTCAGTTCGCTCGTTTTTCCAAGTTTTTCTCGGTAGGGGTGGGGGGACCGTAGGATGCAATTCATAGAGGAGTTCAAGGATAAGATCCAGCAGTCCCTGATCCGTATGGTCGGCCCACAGACGAGCCAGGACGGATGTGATTCACGGGATCCATGATCCTTTATGATTCGCGTCGGTTGGCAAAATTTTGGTAGCGTACTGAATTGGCGTCCTGTGGGTTGGCACGGCAGATGAAATGGCCTTCTTGAATTGGTTGGTTGTGAAATGAGTGGGTACGCATCAAGGAAAGGGAGCCCGGAACTGCGAGTCTTGTCTGTTGTTAGCCTAAAGACTCGCAGAGCTTCCACAACCACTGCCTGACTCGCATGCACCATTCCGGCTTTTGTTGCGTAAATTCATAGGCATTACCGTTTGGCCTCCGGAGCGGATCCTCAATCCTAATGGCAAAAATAAAATCTGTTTTTCTTAAGATAAAGCTAGAGCCAAGAAGATCCTCTCTCTCTCTCTCTCTCTCTCTCTCTCTCTCTCTCTCTCTCTCTCTCTCTCTCTCTCTCTCTCTCTCTCTCTCTCTCTCTCTCTCTCTCTCTCTCTCTCTCTCTCTCTCTCTCTCTCTCTCTGTGAGAGAGAGAGAAGACTTTTTTTTTTTAGGTACATCCGCAACTCACACATGACGGGCATGAGTATTGCCCAAAAAATCAGAAAGTAAAATAGGCTGCAGAGAAAACAGGACAGAGAGAGCCGCATAGGAGGCCACCCAATCCGCTGCACTGTTGCCTTCTCTTTAGACATGAGAGGCCCGATGAAAGAAGTGTTTCTATATCAGCTTTTTACTCGGTTGATTTTTATTTAAAAAAAAAAGTATGCATGCATTATAAACTTTCAAAGGGCATAACATATATCTTAGATCATATATCACATGCATGCATTTACTTTGTAAAAAATGTAGGCTCAACATTCCTTCTAGATTTTGAAACTCTAGATCTGCATTCGGAAGCAAAATAAGTTAAACGAAAGTAATTAAATTAGCTTACTCTTACTCCTCCTTACTTCGAAATAAAATACTTTATCCTATATAGAGTAATTTAATTTTTGAATTAAATAGAGTAAATGAATTTGAAAGGGAAAAAATATATTGTCTGTTCTTCAAAAAAGTGATTTAACCTAAATGCTCCAATAAAAAATTGACTAATAATGGGGTTAAGTGAATTTTACTTCCCCTTATTCAATGTAACCCATCATTCTCCTCATCTCTAAATTTCTTCTAGAACTAATATGTGAAGAGATCATGTCATTGCACAATCTCAACCTTTAGTAACTCAAATAAAATAAAATGCAGCATGCCCCGATTCGTGCAGCAAGTAGCATCACCTTGACCAGATTATGATTTAAAACATATTCATTCTATTTTTATTTATTATATATAATGTGAAAATCTTGCAATGAAATAATATGAGATCAGTCGTTGCAACCTTGGCAAAGCAGCCACCATCAAGTCTTAGTAGGTACATGTATCAGCAAAGCCATCTATTTCAATCTCATCCATTCCATGACATCGATCACCGAGTCAGCGATCGACCCTGGACGAAGCACTCGGATCAAAGACCAGGGGCGAACTACTCATTACGTCGCCACTTTTAGGATTAAGGATGGTCAACGTGCGGGCCCACCACACACACTACCTTTTGGGTCCAATGGCAGCGGTGCATTTTACTTTTGATCACTGGGGTCCACCCCCGATTAAGAATCCCGTGGGGACCACCAAGAGAACAGACGAAATTAAAAGTTATATAAAGCCGTACCGCCGGAGGTGGAATAATTTAATAAAGGCTTGTTACTTCTGTAATTAAATGGCGAGGAGTTGGGTTTTTAGTTTTGGGGTCCCGCCCGCCGAAGCAACGTCAAACTCTTATTAGCTTTCGAGAGGAGCAACAACCGACAGGAACAACGGCCAGCTGTTAGATACACTAATAAACAACAAAGCAAACGTGGGAACATTTATTTGCTTAATTGCTGGCCCACAGCTTCCAGCCGTTCGATTGTCCCTTGTATTGTCCTGATTATCATACACTCGGACTCAGACCGGCGTCTGGTTGCAGGATAATAGACAATAAATTTGTTTTGATCCATGGATGATTTACATATTCAAATTTATTAATTTTATTTTGTCTGATTACCAAAAAACAATAAAATTCCTACAAAACCATATTCATACATGACCAAAAACTGCAGGAAAAAAAAAAAAAAGCATACGTAGTACATACATATATATACATACATGCATGCATCTATACATACATGCAAACATGTACATATATACATATGTACATACGTATGTGTGTGTGTATATGTATGTATGCATGTGTGTGTATATAGCTGTCTCGTATTTTTCTATCTCACAACCAAACTTGGAAACCATCTCTGGCCCATGGTATGGCCGTATGGGACGCTTGAAATTATTTGCAGAAATCTTTTGTATTAGGATCCCACTATCAGAGACCATGAAAAGTAAATTTTATTAATTGACTTATTAAAGTTTACTGTCTATTTCAATGTAGTTGTTAATAAATTAATTTAAACAAGGTATAGAAGTTTTTCCAACTTTATTGGGTGCATCCGTACACGAATTGTATAGATCACAAAATCACAAGGTATGGCCATGAAACAGTGCAGCACATCTGCCACTAGAACATTTCTTTTTAGCATCCCAAAACTAAAAACTAAAATTTCAGACCCATGCATTCTAACCGTGTGAAACTACCCTTGGCCATTGTGTCGAGCTCAGCACGCAGCTTGTTTGCTGGATTTGGTACGTTGATTACATCTAGAAACATGATCTTAAAAAAGGCATCGTGGAATCTTGTAACTTAAATGTGAAAGGGACGGGTCATGAAATGCGAAATGAAGCTGTGGAGGAAGGAGAAAATGTTTACATCTCAGAGATTTGGTTTATTCTTGAAGAAATGAATTTATAGCTAGATAGTGGTGGTTTTTTCTTGCTGTACATCTGTCTACTTTGTTTGGAATAGCAGAAATTATCTTTCGAACGGTTGAACTGATGCCAAGTTTGGCTGTTGTGAAGAAAAAAAAACAACATATGAAAGGAGAGAAAAATGCTCATAAAAAAAAGGAAACATATAAAATTGAAAGTGGTTACGCCTAAAGATGAATCCCCACCTTGATCAGTCCATCTCTTTCTTCCCTGAAAACCAAGCATACCACCTACCCTAATGAGCATTAGTTGTCCACAAGAATCTCCCTGGAATCAAACAAAATTATGAGGTCCCATGCAAACATGTATTTAATCCCACATCGATTATAAAATAGATAAATCTTGGATATTCATATAAGACCAAAAGACTCAAATAACATCTTTCGACTAACCTCTTTGGGTAAGATCTTAGATTATGGCAAATGGTATCAGAGCGAACTCGGTGTATAATTTATGTGGATTAGAAGATGCTGCAGCAAGGATCCATTGAGATTAACCATAGTTTGAACAAGGTGTTTTTGTAATTGAATTTGATTAGATTTAAATCCTTGCCTTGCAGGAACCCAAAGTTTAAATAGAAGAAGTATGTAAGGATCTGTACAGATGTATGTTTAGTTATACATCATCTATACAATGGATAAATTTTTGATACTTAGATTATATGACCAAGAAACTTAAAAAACACCTTCCATCTTGTCTTGAATAAAGTTTTGGATTGTGACAAGATCCTAACTAGCCATAGAGTAGCAGATGGGAGCATGCATATGGGGATTCCAATTCAAAATGCGCAGTCTATGCTTGTCCCCAATCTCTCAAGCAAAGATAGGATCATTAGAGAATACTTGATTGGTCAGGGAACATGTTCTCTGTGGTTTCTCCTTAATTTTATTTTTTTTTGATGGGAGTTCTCTTTGCTTGAAATTTTATCAATTCTAGCTACACCAATAATACAGAGTTAGGTTGTCCCAAACCATGATGAGATAAGTTGACAATACAAAAATTATATATGAGAAAGATGTAGAATCCATAGTTTCCTGCAAACAACTCGGGGTAGGCACATTCTTGGAGGAACACATTAGGAAATGCGAGCTTGTGCAGTAGAATAGCCATGTCCCTACACAGTGGTGTCTTCATTAATCCGTGGGAGCATTCAAACCTACTTCATAGTTACTATTTAAAATTGAAGGCTTGCTCCTCCTAATCATTAATGAAACAATCAAAATATGTTAGTCCTCTTGTTGGTACGTGTGGGTAACGTGATCATATAGCCTACATGGTACACCACAACAGTCTCCACCCATATCTTTTCTTCGAGTCTGAGGTGTTTTCTTAATGCGGAAGAAGGATTCATTTCCTTTTATGCAAATTTGCCTTCAGATCATCCACCAATTGCTGTAAGATCTCTACATGTGGATGAATGATAGATTTGGAGCATTTTTGAGGTCTACAACTCTGACCTTTTTTCTTCTATCTAAGATCTAGAATGTTTGTTGCTCAGTCTCGACCTTGGCCAATGCGTACCAATTTGACTGTACATCATGCCAATTAGCTCGTCTTCTCCAACATGGACCGATTATAAGCCAAGATATATGCATTATGAATGAAGTTCATAGGGAAGAGATGGGAAGATTGATTGAAGGAAGGGAGATGAGAAGAAGCACCCCGGAAGTGCACTCCTTCGGATCTGCCCCAACATTGTATCCCATAAAAAAACAAATGTTTTGGCGTCTCGAAATCAATTTCGATGTATCTTTGGCATCCACCATGTAGCCTACTTGACACCATCCCATTTATTCATGATATCATTTCATGCTGCGACATCACTTTTCTTCAGATTTGATGTTTGGTGGGAGTGGATTCGATAGCTATATGACAAAAGCGATTGCTGATGTGGAAGGCTAATAAAATTATTGTCCCTGCCTCTCCATGCATCAGATCTGTCCTGCATGAATATGGTATCATTTTTTCTTTTTGGCTTACCATGACTTTGTACACCATTTATAGCCAATAAATACTTGAACTAAATAGTTTACGAAGAACTTCAAGCGGCTGCTACTTTCTATTCTATCCAACTACGTGCCAGATCTGGGGGGCAGAGGTTGATGCGATGTACCGGGATTAGACCTATTTACGTGCTTTTGGACCGTTCATGAGCAGCCCATCAGCCCGTACCCCATTCGAAGCAGGTAATGAAGTGGCAGCTTTTAGCTTTTTTGAAAAAAAAATATTTTTGTGCACGTATATTTGGATTTCGGCAGGGACAGAATTCTCCAAGCAGAGATGGTATATTTTATTAAAGATAATATCAGACATTTAGTCTTATATAAAATAAACAATAAAAGATAGAATAATTGATATATATATATATATATATATATGGTTAGATCCAAAATTTTGTGGCTTAAATTTTTACATGGAATTGTTCCTAGATATATATGTTTTTTTAATGTAAATATAGAGATGATTTTGGCTTTGTATGAGATATTGTTTTAAATTTTACATGAAATATGGCATTAAATTATATTTTATTTGGCGAGCATAAAAGTGAATTTTACATAATTGGATAGTTGAATAAAAAGGTATTTGGACTAGTCAAGATATTATGGATTGCTAGTTTCGAACTGAAGTATGACATTATGGAAGGTCTCACTATAGATCAAAATGTGGTACCATAGATTGCCACTTATGGGCCGAAGTTTTGTTATTATGGATAGCCTTGCTATAAGCCGAAGCATGGTACCATGGGCTGCCAATTATAGGTCTAAGCTTGGTACCATAGGCTGCTAGCCTGCCAATTATAGGTCCAAGCTTGATATTATAGCTAACCTTTGTATAGATCGAATCTTTTTTTGATGGAAAGAGAGGCACCATATTTTGCTAGTCACGGGCCAAGCATGACTATAGCAACGTTAAAAAGATAATTGTTGTCGGAGCCAAATTATGTTAATCAAAAAATGGTAGATAAATTATTTAAAATAATTGTTGAGTAGAACTATTACTTCGATAATATGTGATACACATAAATATATATATTGGTTTGTTTCGGCATTGATTATAAATTTCATGATTTAGAAATATGGATTAGAGAAGGAATAGTCAGAGCATTGTTGATATCAATTTAATAACAAAAAGTTATAATCGGACAACATCCGTTACTTGTTAATAATAAAATTATTTTATTTTATTTAAAAATGAGGATCGATTGCCAAGTAATGTTGATTTGATGTTTAATCTATTTGTCTAGCATATTCCCTAAAACTTCATTCTAGAAAATATATGGTCGGCTCACATGCTTACCTCAAACACTGCATTGGAGGCATGACAAACATCTCAACTTTTCCCATTGAATTTTGGGTTTCAAGGTAGCAAGATACATCATGCGCCGAGAGGAAAGGGCTCTTGGAATGGAGCGGCGGTACAAGGTACACTTACTTGGAAGCGTAATTGAGTGCGGGACTTGGAATAGAGAATGATGAATTGGACTTCCTAAAGGAGTTAAAATGGGCTGATATGTTCAGGATTATACGTGAGCTTTAATTTTACATGAAATAAGTTATAGGAATTAGCAGAATCTTGCGAGATTTGATCTTATATAAAATAGTTAAAGAAAGATACAATGATTGATACAAATGATTGATGAGTCATAGTGAGAGATACGATGATATTCAATGATTGGATTTGAAATCTAATAATTTAAGCTTATCCGAAAGTGCAGTGGCGATGGATGGGGTGCCCCGGTGGTTGCATGTGACGCGGCCGTACCAATAAATGCGCACCAGCTTTATGGTGCGGAAACGAGATCTTGGGGATCTCCTCCGATACGGAATTGTCGAGATTTTTTTCCGCTGGCTGGCCTCGGCGGCAGCGCATGATCCCGCTGCCTGTACGGCTCATTAATGGCCGGGAGTTTCATTCTGCGTTCATCCGGGCTTTCCGGAATCACGAGAGAATTTTTTCTTATTTCCTTCCACAGCCAGCCAGGCCACTCTCCTTCTGTTTTCTTTTCTTTTTTTTTCTTAATTATAAAAAAAATATCAATAAAAAGATCCTTACGATGCTGGGTTTTGATTATTAAAGATGTGTTTTTTCATCTAGGAGCCCCACCCTTCAATTTTCTTAAAATTAACTTCAACAGATCGGTACTGAATGAAGAAAATAGAGAGGGTGACGAATTCGTTATTCGAGACCCGAGTTTGGAGTGGTGGCGGCTGGTGGTTGTCACCTATCGGAGACCTCGGTTCCCAGTGCTGAAAGAAGAGCTGCATGGGAGGGCCTAAGATATGGACGACGAATGTTACAGGCTGGCTCCATTATTATAGAGGGTGACTCGGCTACCATTATAGGATGGATTTAGAAAGGTCTGCGGGTGGTGAGGGTGGGACCATCCCCTACTCCGTGATATTTGGGCGATGGGTAGTGACGGAGAGGCCTTTCTGGTTAAGCATGTCTATAAGAAGGCTAATGGGGTCGCCGATTGGATGGCCTCTTATGTAACTAGTTATTCAAGTGGTACTTTGTGGATGCAGGAGAGAGAGCTGCCTAGGATTCTCTGCGATGTTTTGTTTTCTGATTTTATTGGATGTGTCCGTACTCGTGTACTGTGAGGTGTCTGCTAAAGCTAAAAAAAAATACCGAGGATGTGTTTGGCATTACGGAACAAATATTTTTATAATTGTTAAGCAAAAAAATATTTTGATAATAGTAACCAAAAAAATATTTTTATAAGAAAAAAATAAAAATATTTATGAGAAGGTAAAAACCTCTAGCTTCTTTAATTTTTTTGTTTTGCAAAACAGAGATGCTTGGCGGAACTAATAAATGGTGATGGTCCTGACTCCAAACTTTTAAGATAGAGAATGATTTCAAAATCCAAATTGATACAGAATGAATTAATGACATATATCAGGCTTAATACTCAAATTTGCCCCAAGCAACAAATGGCCTAAATAACAAAATTTGGGTCTAACAATATTATGAGCTGTTGTAATAGAATAAGAGATAGTTTGGGTCGGTTAAATCTAATTTTGATCCAAGAAGAAGTTCAGATGATTCAAGTCCAAGATGATTTGTTTCTTGATCTTATTGATAAAAAAACTAGTTAGTGCAAGTACTCTTTTAATCTTTGAAGATTGAATTTAAACTCACAAGTAAATTTTCTTATGGTTATACTAGCACAAGCTGAATTTCACCAATGATAGTTTTGTCCAATATGTCTGGAGCTAGCTAGACCAAGTTGATCGAGGCATGACTAGGCTCAACTCCATGTTATCCTAGTAGTATCATGGAGAAGAATCTCACAACCCACATGAATGGATCTCGTCTCATGGCTCATATTGCGTGCATCACTACTCTGACCAGATCAAGTAAGTATCTGTTTCAAAAATCACTCATCTTGTTAATCCTTTAAATGTTTCATTTCTACCTAACTAGTTTCAGTTACCTTAATTGCGAAGTTTTGCTTTGTCCAACTTTAGAGTGAGAGTGATGGATGTTTAGCATGGAGATTTGCGTTTGCAGCATGATCCTAGTAGGATCATCTACGGATGTGTGCAATCAGTCATTGCATGATTAAGGGGAAATATGGTATATGATGCGAATCTGAGAGTTTTCAGCATAAATAACAGTGATTTGGCTGTGATGGAATATTTTTGCACGCAACTAGTATGGATGTGGGCGCAGGGATCAAAATGTTAATAAGTAGTAAATCTAAGACTACTAGATTGGGTTCAACTAGTCAGGTTTTGACCTAGGCTGGCTCAAATCTAGTTGGTGTTGGAGTTGTGTTCTGATAGGGCTAGATCAAACTGTGCCAAGGTGGGTAAAGTTGGCCACCATCATTTACTTTTACCTTGCTAGAATTTGACCTGTACACCTACAAACAATGATGTCAAATCAACATATAAAGGGTTTCTAAGGGTTCAAAAAATAATTTCAAACAAACTAGCTTTGGACATATATTGCAGGTCCAAGTACCATGGATGGCCACAGTTCCTCATCTGATTAAAATAACTTAATGCAACTCATTTGTTACACTGTTACTTTTGCAAACTGAAGTTTTCTTGATCATTTATTTCTTGAAAATTGATGTCGTATGAAGCTATAAAAACAAAAACTTCATGTTGTACAATAATATATAACAAAATAAATGTGCCCTTGAGGGAAGACCACTGCGGTTAATGAAGGTGTGTCAGAGTTAAGATCATGGATTACGGCCAGAAGTACAGTAGCAATCAATATATGGTATAGAAGGAACCCATTTCCAGTGATGGCTAGATATCTATCTCCCAAAGTCCAAGATCCACTTGTCCTTCCATAGTGTTGTGGGCCTTTTCATAATGAGAGCAATATCCGACTTTGGTTTATCAGGCAGCCATATGGATTGGAATATTATCTTCTTCTTTTGTCTTTACTTATTTATTTATTTCAATTGGGAAAGGGCAGGGATCGGGGAACACTCTATCCAGCTTCATTTCAATGGATAATGAGATAAAAGCAAGATATAAAGCTTAGAGACAGATTCCATGTTAAAGAGGAAATAGTAGACAATATCTGATCGCTAATTCACCATAAAGTGAAAATTCCTCTCAAGTCCCAGGCTCATCTTTCCATCCGCGTCCAGGACAAGCTCTTTCTCGCCACTTGCGCGCATGCCACCATCAAAGTTCCAATGTCTTCCGCCGTTCCGCGCCATCTTATCAGATCTTTTCCCTAAGTGGGAGTAAAAGCTAAAATCTCAATTCCAGTGCACAGATGTTCGAAGAGGACGGATCGAGTGATAGGAAATAGCTTTCAGGAGCCGTGGGCTTCCACCAGTCCATCATTTGCCATTGTTGCTTCTTCTGTCAGGCAATGGAGTAGAGCCAAGACCATTGCTTTCCGTCTCCCTCAAGTAGCTTGTATTGGACTTTCATATACTTGAATACAGAACCAATGAAAGGAGCCGGAGAAAAGGACATCATTGGCCACTTGCATTTGCACACCACTTGGCTTAAGCCGTAGGAGATTCTACCGAGGGCCAGGTTTCTAAATGGCGTCTTTAAGAGACCAGGAAAGGAACCAGACATGCATCCTGATGAGAGCATTCATGCTCTTAGGTTGGAGATTGGTTTTATTTATAACCGGTAAAGAATCGCATAGGCATGCGGGCCCATGCGACTCTGGATATTGATCCGTTGCAGGGATGCTTAAGATCAAAGTAAATGCTATATGGAGGCGGCAATGAAAAGGATTTGTCAGCTCCATGAGCATTTGGCAATGAAAAGGATTCAATCTGGCATGCGTACCCAAATTTATAAAACGTTAATGAAAGAGATGTTCGAGCTATAAAGCATTCAGAGGAGAGTCACTCACTAATAAGCCATTCTACTACACTCATAACTTTCTTAATACACCTATAGCTGGTTTTACAAACAAAACTATAAGTAGTTATTCCCATTCCACCTAAAACTTAGAAATTCGTTGATAGCTGGAATAAATTCGTAAATGGAGTCGGTTGATACACTTTAAAACAGTTCTATATATTTCTTTTTTAGCCTTTCTATGTCGTAGGGTTGAAACCAAGAAATATTTATTATTTTTCTAATATAAATACATAACATCACCATTGATGTTTGTCAACTCAAGACATAATGAGCTTCCAATGAATCAATAGGTCTTGATGGGCCCATTTCTCACAAATTCTTCGATAGCATATCACTGACAGCACTAAAATTTCAGTATCCGAGAGCTGAGATCAAAGGAAGAGAGCACCAACTTTCCAGAGTTTGGCATGTGCGATGCACATGAGAAATACTATGCATGGCTGCATACTTCTAAGCCTCGTTCCCTCATTGTGATCGAGTTTTTATTATTGCATAATTTGATAAATTCGTTCCTAGAATTGAGAGATGTACTTCTCTTATATCTTTCCCTCACGATCATTTGGTATGGAGCCTCATGAGCAGAATGTCTCTAGGGATTTCGAATTGAATATGGAACAGAAGTCTTATTTGGTAAAACAGGAGGACTCTGGTGGATATGTTTAAAATTTATAAGGGTGAGAGAGAGAGAGAGAGAGAGAGCTCTGCTTCAAAATTTTCCAGTGACGCTAGGTGGTAGCCCTGGGCTTAAGATTCACATTAACAGCCCGACATCCATCGTATGGGCCAAAGCCCAACGGCTAGCATCACTAGGGTTGGGCATCGGAGATTGCTAAGGGAATGCACGGGCTCCTCATCTCATAGCTGCTCATTTTTTCTACAGTAGGAAAATGATTGTCGTTTACGGCTAACCCTAGAATTCTTGTAAACTAAGTTGGTACCTTGCTAATGCTGAAGACATACTTCATCAGCCACCTCGCACCAAGCGACCAGTAAAATAATTCACCTAGCAGGGCTTAATTTTTTAATCCGCATTCTTCACAGAGCTTGAGTTCTTGAGATCAAAATCATCCTTTTATAAATTATGAGAAATCTTGGAGCTTAAAAAGCTCAAAAGACAACCTATCCATTTATCCATTTCGGAAGCTCATTCCATTATTCAGGCATAATATTTAAATTTTTGTGCAGAAATCTCTGTGTGTGTGTGTGTGTGTGAAAAGAAGAAAAGAAAGAAAAATCTATATCTAGTTGGACTGAAGAAGCTCACTTAATTAGGATTCTATCAGTAGGTTCACCAACAAGAGTTGGCAGTTCTAGGTTCGATCCTAGAAGGAAGCTGATGTTTGCAAATGAAACAGAAGTGCTGAAAGGTCTCAGGCTTTATTATACATGCCCCAACATGCAAATTAGAATGTTATATGCCACATTATACAATTACAGCAGGTTCTAAGTGTCCAATCTTTCACAAATGAAACAGCAAGTGCTGAGAGTTCTCAGCCTCTATATGCCACATTATACAATTACAACCATATATTAGGAGCTCTAACCTTAAAGTATACACAAGGTTCTGGCAGTTTACAAGTCCAACCGATCGAACCGATTATATGTACAATTAAGCAGCAATTTCTGTTCGATATGGAATAAACCATGGATGTACATGAAGTAAGCTTTCTCTATTGAAGCATCCAACATCATGTTCTCTAAACTGCAAGATTTATTGTGATAAAGACCAGCCTCTACCTCCCTCTCCTTCAGGTTAGGGTATTATTTCTCCCAATTCTAATGAGGGATCATGATGCTAGGTGTAGCTAATGTAATTTTTGGGTGGTTGTGATCACCTTCATACGTCACAATCAGCATGCTTGCATCATCCAAGCAACGTTCCACATGTTTCCTTGCAGGGCATCCCCTCATGCTGCTGCACTTGTAATAGCTCCTTGGGAATGGAGGGGGAAATTTAATCAGCATATTGTTACTCTATCAAATTGCATGTAAAACCAGAAGAATGAATTGGTGCTAAAAAGTGAGTCCCATCATAGATATCTTTGTGCAAAGGAAGTTACTCTTGGAAACATAATGCTAGATGCATAAAAATATAATCTTTTTTTTCTCAACTCTTTCAATAAATGGGTGGATAACCCCCTCCCCGTTCCCCCCCGCAAAAATAAAACAAAATCACTGTTTGTAAGCAGCAAGGTTTAATTCCAAAAGTTATTGATGAGTTTATTGACATTTTTCTACGAGAAATATATCATTCCTTCCAATTTAATTGTACAAAGCCAATAAAATAACTAAATTAACAGAGCATAACTTTTTCAGATGCAAGGAAGCAAAAGGATGCAGAGAATAAGGTGGAGATTGAATAAAAGCAAATGAATACAAAGAATAATAGAATATACTGAAATTGAAACAAATGCAACTTTTGGCTTGTTTCTTTCTATGCCAACAACTTCCACAAGTTGGAAAGATTCCGCCGGATGCTATTAGTGATGTACAAGTTGCATCTTGGGAATAATCAACATAACCAAATCGTAAAGAGAGACAAAACCATGATGGCAATGGGGAATATGTAACAGGTCATTTTGAAATGCAAAGTAAAATTAATAATTTAGTGACTAAGGCAAGATCTATGACTAAGCAAGAATTGGTAAAATTCGGTAGGTGTATTGCCGCGCCGTAGGAAAAGAGAAGTAGAAAACAGATTAGGAGGAGATCCTCTTGTTTAAAAGAAGATATATGGGTCTTATTAACACTAAACCAAAAAAATAAAACCTTTGACCCTTCATTATCCAAAATGAAAGACATTTCTCTTTGACATAAAAAGAGCTAGAGTTGGTGGTGTCTCGTGCGCCTTTCCTTGACAGATGTTGGGCGATGATAGCCATATATAGCTCGCATCCACTACAGAAAAAAAGAGAGGATTTTTCGACTTTTTGTTGTCGACACTAGGTAGAAGCATCAGCAATTTTGGCTCAGACGCAAAGTAAGATTCGATCTTCTACACAAGTCGTAGCAAATCCTTAATTTGTATCCCTCTTTTGCAAAGGTTCTTCCAGCAAGGAACCCACTAAAGCAGCCAGTCCAAAGGCAAACTTGAATTGGATGGGTCTTGAAAGGGTTCCAGGCCTTCTTTGACCACTAATGATGCGTCTAAATTTATGAGTGAATACCACAGGAGAATATCTCAGTTAGAGAACTGACGAGTACTTTTCCATCTCTAGACTGCCGAACCTTTGTGAGCATGATCAATCACAATTGTGCAAAGGTGGTGAAAACTACAAAGGTGGTGGAAAGCCATAACAGAAAATCATTAGGGGTTGGAACAAATAAGTCATTCTTCAAAAAAATGACTATCTGACATATATATATATATATATATATATATATATATATATATATATATATATATCTAAAGCATTAAAGTTTCAAATACCCTTGTTGACAAAATGAGCTATGTAAATGAACTCAAATCAGAACCCCCCATGGGCGTCGGTTCCTACTGATTCTGTAAGAGCTGAGGATGCTGAAATGGGGCAATAATCATGACACTTGTCCTCGCAATAAAAGCCAGCGTTGGAACAAATGAAGTAGGATTTTTAACTTGAATTTAGCAGCAAGGTTGGAAAGAAGAATCATGCAAGAATCGTTAATTAATGGTTAATAAGTGGTTAAGTTTATTTCTATTTGTAAGTGCCATGCAGCTCATAATTAATCAAAAGTAGTTGGAACAATAAACTCAAAAGATACCTTGGGTGTGGAGATCCTTTAATGGGCTTTTGCCCATACTTTCTCCATGAGAAATCGTCAGAAGGTATGTCTGCTGATTTGCTGCTCAACATGGGCACCCGGATGGATCTTTTAATCCGAAGCTTCCTGTCATAAAATACTTAGCTGCCTCCCCCCCGGAACTCAGCCAAAAGCAAGGTATGTAGCAGTGTAATCAAATGGATCGCATGAAATATTCGATAAAAGGAATCTGAAATCAATCCTACCTCCGTTTCGAGCAGTGACATCCGCCGGTGGACACAGTGCACATCGTGCCCCTTTCACTTCCATGCTTCTTCTTAGAAGACAGCATGGAGGAACCATCAATGGACCCCTGAAATGATGAGGAAGGGTAGTGGTAGCTCAAGAACTGCTTGCTGACGCTAATACCATCCATGCTGCCGGATGGAAGGATCGGATGTCCGAAAGGAAGCATCGATCTCCGGGCGGCGACGCTCTCCGACCACACAGATGGATTCCACAAGCCTGCAGCATCGGTCTCCGAGCGACATCGCTGCAATGCATGAGCCTGCGGCTGGTGAAACAACCGAACGGCGGCGCCGCTGGGCAGTGAGCAAATAGCATCCTTCGGTGGATCCCGGCGATCCATCAATTCAGCTGGGTTTATTTCTGGGGAATTCGGCAGCGGGCCCCTTCGGATCCTTCCGCGGCGGGCTGGCAAGGAGCCATCGAGCAAGGAGAGCAAGGATTCGAATTCGGCGATCGCGTCGTGGGCAATCAAGCTCAGCTCGTGGGAGCTTCTGCTGATCTTCTGCCCGGCGATGCAGTGGAACAGATGGTGGGCCGATCTCAGGCTGCTCTGTGCCGCCTGGCGGATGGTGAAGTCCCAGTTGCTGGTCATGGGAACCCGAGCGTCTGCTCCTCCTTTCATGGTAGGATTCATCAATATGCCAATGAAATCTTCCGATCGAGCTGCTGCAGAAGGTGGCAATATGAAGAAATAAAAGACTCACTAGGCTGGCAAGCATCGAACAATATATCTGGCTTCCTTCCATTGATCAAAAAAAGAAAAAAAGAAAAAAAAAAAAGAAAGCAGGCAGGACAATCCGGCAATGGCCTACTGCACTTACTCCACAAAAGCGAAGGTGCTTTCCTGTGTCACAGCCCATCATGGAACCAAACCATACATTGCGATCGAAATATCACGCGCGTAGGGCCCAAAACTTATGATTTGTTTAAGAGAAAGTTAAAAGGAGGGATGAAGCCACTGGAGGAAAGAAGGCCTTGTGCATGAAGACAGGTACATGTTGTGGAGGGGAAAGGCAGTGGAAGATGAGAAAAAGGGGGAGAAGGTGATGCTTTGTTTCTTAGTAATGGACCAATAATGGTTGCTTTTGGAATTGAAGAGGAACACGACGAGGGGTGAGTGGGGGGCCATGGTAGTGTTGTTCCCACTTGCCCCCACGCACACATTGAGTGATGGATGAATCTAATCCACTTCAAGAATACATTCCCTTCTTGCCCACTTCGGCAACCAACCCGTCTCCCCTACGCTATCCCGGCGTCAGCATCATTGGCTGGAGCTCGGCACTCCGGGCCGGAACGATTATATAAAAGAGGGAATTGCTGGTCGGATGAATGCACGGGACCCGACTCGTGAAGAGAGGCGAGTAAAAAGGAGCTTTGGTTTGCTTCTTAGCTTGCTCGGTGTCATCTTTTAGCTTAGCGTGCCGAGTTATCAGTTTTGTGATGGTTGATTAGTAGAGTAAGGGACTTTTCTCTAATAGAGTAATGCTGCTTCGGCTTGTATATACTGATTTGAAATTGCTTCAACATACCGCAAGTATACAAGGAAATTCTTGAGACCTACTCATAGTTTTATTTGTAAGATATGCTAGTATACATAAAATAGGCATCTCATAGCAATTCTATCTTATTCATATGGACCTTTCCTTGAGGGGGGTTAAATGTGCATCACAAAATTATACTACGTTTTTTGAAGAATTTCTAACAGGAAAAGGTAATGCTAACTTAATCCCAAGATTATTATTCAAATATACTTCTGATGATGTATAGTTTCTCAAGTCGTTATAGAGCTAATATAATTTTTTATAACTTCAGGAAATGAAGCATCAAGTGTGTCGTCATAGAATTACTAGGTTAGACTTCACGAGCATTTTTCTTGAGATTGCGACTTGCCAAGTCACTTGACTGTAGTCACACTATTTCCCCCATGTTGGATTCTGAATTCCGCAGTAGAGGTGCCCAATCGCAATACAGGAAGACCCTGAATGCTAAGACCCATCTTCCAATACTGTAAGCTTTCCAGCTCCTGATTCCTTCTCTCTCTTTTTATTTTAAAAATTCAAATATCAAATTAAATAAAAAAATATAATTTATTATAATATACAAAATATAATATTTTTCATATTGTCAGGTCGGGTAGGATGGGCCGGGTTAAAAATACCAAGCCTGAGCTCCGCCCAAACTTTGTCAGGCCTAAAAAATTGAGGCCGAGCTCAGCTTTACAGGCCATTTAAAAGTTGGTAAAAAAAAAAGTGGTTTCTCCAGGAAACTGAATCAGCATAATTTTCTGCCTGTGTTGAGAAAAGTCTACCTTTTTTGACTTCGACGTTTGTGTTGGTGTAAGCCGCAACATATTGAACTACAGTATCCATAGTTCCAATGTTCGTTTCTCTAGAATTACAGCTCCCATGATTAGCAAATATTTAATACAATTAATAATTAGTCTGATAAGCAACATTGTTTAAGAATTAAATTAATAATAAAATATTATCTTTTAAGAACTAAAAGAATTTCCATACACTCATAATGATCACTTATTAATATTATCTAGACATTAATAAAATAATCAATTCTCAAATATTACTGTCTTATTTATTTTATTTATTTTATACATCCCTCCATAAATATATGAAATTAAATGAATACCATCGTACAACTACTATTTGTTTGTATATCCTCATACATATAAAATAAATATTTTATGAGGATATACATATAAATAATAACTTTATAAGAATATTTATACATTCTCGCATATTAAGAAGGGTATATATACAAAAATATCCTCTCATTTAACCATGATCAGGCTCACATTATATATGATAAGTAATAGTATTCAAATACTTATAAAATAAATCATAATAAGGATAGTGTACATAAATAGATTAAAAATTTGAATATTAAGAAACATAAAGTATTATTAAAATATTATGAAGATAGATGACAATAGAATAATAATAATATCTTCAGCTATTAATAAATGCTCTGTTATATATATATTTATCGTATAAATAAAAAGGGAAATAATATACATTAGTTTAATAGAAGAGGACACCAACCAAACACCCAAGTACTTGGAAGTGAATGTTTACACCATTCAACCAAATACCGAAAGTCATTGAAGTCCCTCCCAACAGCCATTACTTTCCCAGCAAACAAAACCGTAGGTTTTCAGAAAGAATGAAAGTTACTTACGGTTCATTTGCCCAACCATACACTACAAGGAGTGCCGACTCATTTCAGGGGATTCACTTCTCCACTGGGCTAAGACACAATTGGCATCTCATTCCACTACCTCCTTCCTGTTTGAAACTCAAAAACACAAACACAATGGAGAGCTCAACCTAAACACAACTGCTGTACTGCCCCCTACCGTAGTCAAACAGGCCTAAGAAGTGTGGTTTAAGGTGCCTCTGATTGAACAGCATGGCTCATGTGGTAATGAGCTCATCATTACCTATAGGATTTTTGGACCTCTATCCTCCTTCAAAATCTTCTATCATCAGGAGGATTGTCTTCTATCTGGATAATTATATCAAAATCTTCATTTTGACGGTATATTCAGAGCATCAAACCGCTATTAATCAGCCATATAGTCTCTTGGGGACTCAATGCACTGCAGCGAACCAGTATGTGGTTTTGCTGTACTTCGCAACCATGCGTTCTGTTCTCATACACATTAAATGATTGTCCATTTGAAAACTTAGCTATTAACTTCAAATGCGCTAATTTGTAACCGAGTTCAGATCATATATAGATATTCACAGAACTGTCCGGAATCAGCTTCGTCCACTTCCTGGCTAACCAGAAAGCATTCTGCTATTAGACTTTGGTCATAAAATTTTTCAACACAGTCTGCAAGTCTAGAACTGTTGGCCTCTTAGCGCCTCCGTACAACTGAACAGCGCCTCGATTGCCTGCTTCTAATTGGTGCGAACCACTTCTCCCCCCAGCTCTTGCTGGGCCTGTTCCTCCTAAGCTTATAGCCTATGGTATGCATGTCTTCGCAAATCTCATGCCTCGAAAGGGAAATAAGCCCTGGCAACACGTCTTTCTGAAAATCTCGCAATCTCCTTCCCCTCCGTAACTTGACTCCATGAACATCCTTCCCTGTTTCATTCTCAGTAGGTTTTGCAAGCCTTGACTGTCCATCATCTCTGATTTCTTGCAGCTTCAAAGTAATAGTCTCAAAAGAATCAGAAGAATACTGAGGCCGATCACTACCTTCCTTGGACTTGATTTCTACCTGTCCATTGCTAGCTACCTGATACACAGGATATGTTGAATTCTCTAAAGATATAGATAGCAGTCTCTCAGCTGCCTTGACAATCACAAGGTCCATCTCTACTGCTTCAGTTGTCTGCTGCTTGATGTTGTCTTCAGGTTTTGCTTTGCAAATATTGCATGAATTTTCCAGTAAGTGAACATTATTGGAAGCTTCAGGAGTTGGGACCTTTATGCCAGGAAACCTTGCAGCAACTGGAATGTCTTGAGTTGTTCCTGAATCAGCTGCAATGGAGAGAACTGCATGTTCTTCAACACTTTTGTCTGGTGAAGTGCATTCGCTATTTCCAGTAATGTGATCAGGCTTCTTTTTGATAAGAGATTCTTCAACATATTCATCCTGTTGATTCTCAGCTCGACTGACAGCATGGCTTGATACAGTGTCTTCTTCACTCCTCTCCTGATTTGCTTGCTTGTCTTCCAAAACTCTGATTACAGTCGGTGGCAGATTGGTACTCCCAACCGATGCATGTAAGTTATTATCTTCTATGTCATTGCTGCAGGTTGTTATTAAAGTCGGCTTTCTGCTATCAATATTTACATTTTTGGAATGTGGTTGAGCCAACAAGTAGTCCACTTTTGCATCTTCTGGTTCATGTAGGCCCGTAACAGATAGGGCTGTTGGGTTAACACTATACTGAAATTGTCTAGTAGAAAAACTATAAAATCCTTCCTCTAAATCTCTGTACGAATGTGCTGGGTCCTTAGCACTGCACTTTTCAAGTTTTTGATCTAATCCATACTGACTATCATTATACTCAGAAACCTTAGTACCCTCTGCTGAAGCTTGAGTGAAAGAAGGATGTGCATGCTGACTGCCATGAAACAACCAATCAACATTCTTTTCCCTAGAATTTTCTGAAGGAAGATCATGCTGAATTGTCATAGAGGATTCTTTTGGGCATATGTTGCTTGATTCAGACTCTTTGGGGCATTTGTTGTTTGATTCCCTCCAAACATCTCCGCGGTGAACAACTGATGAACTCGTGGATGGAGAAGGGAATGTTGGCATAATATTTGGCAGAGAATGGATAGATTCATCATCTTGTGCTATGTTAAGGTCAATGTGCATCCGTTTGCAGAAAGTAGTTTGTTGCTTCTGGCTTGATGGTTTAACAGAGGGCTCACCTATGGATTCATTTAAATCTGTAAGGCAAAAAAAAGATCAGAAAAGGATGTCTAAGTTTAGTGGAACATGATCAAATTAAAATGCTTACAACTTGAGTCACTCTATGTTAAGTGACGCGGTTTGATGTCGTAAAAGGAATAAAATTGTCCAAGGTGTACACATAAATTAAGTTAATAATGAATGGAATCTAGCAGAGTTTGCAAAGCTAAGACTGGAAGCTGACATTAAGTAAGAATATAAAGATGATGAAAGTTGTGCATCAGAGGTATGCAATGTTGTTTCTGACAAAAAATTGCTGAGGGAGATGTCAAATTCAACAAGATAGAAGTAAAATATAAATCATCAGGAGCATATCTCAGAGGGCCTGGTTCAGACTTCTGGAACTTCTGGAGTTTAAAGTCAATTGCAAGTAGAATTGTAAACAATCAGAGACAGTGTTCGACAAAGTGAAATCACATTCAAGCAAGGTATCTAATATATATCAAGGCAAAACAGGCAGTGCATTAGCTTCTTATTCAACAAATCATGAATATGGAATCTGCAGCAAATGCAAGAATTCATGAAGGATGTTTTTGCTTGCATGTAACCTGAACACAGAAAGTATTCCTAAATCCAGATCTGGGTATACCATACAGCATATGCTATATAAGTCAATATATCAGATCCTGGATAAGCAGGCAGTCTACAATATATGGTCCCCATCAAAACCTTTGCATATGTAATATCATCTATGTAGTGCAAGTAGGTAAAGTATACCTGAACTCTAGCCGATCTGTACTTGACCCAGACCGCCAGACCAAAAATATGGACCCATAGCTTACATTGCTATGGTTATTACCAGACTGGACCAGAACCAACCTAATTATATACATCTTCCAGAGATGGAGACAATGGTTCTGGTCCATCAAACTTGGGCCCAGGTCAAATTTAATAAGAAATTGAACCCAAGCCAGCGTGTTCTATTTAGGGAATTAGCTGATATGGATCTAGATCCATGACTTCATGCTGCTTAAGGTCGCACAACTTTCAAGATGGTTATACCTTGCATATAAGGTCAATAGTGCCATGAAAGCTCCAAGAAAAGCAGACTATCTTGATCCTCCTTGCCACCACCTATTTAAGCAATGTCATTCTTGGTTTTCATCCCTCTCTTTTCCCCATCCAACACTCTTATCATTCCATCTCATGTTTTTAGATAAAAATTTTGGATGTTCTAAACACTAGTGGATACTTCCCACATAGACATACAATGCATCCACACATTGGATACTTCCAGCATACATGCATGTGAACATGCACCCACAAATGCAAACATGGATATATGAGTATTCATACTATAACATTTCTCCAGAATTGCTACATTGTGGAACACATCCTATTTATTCATTACATACATAAGTTTTTAAATTTCTTCTTTTTTACGACTCCCATGATATTTTTTCCAACTTCTTCTCTGACATGAATTTATTCATATAGAAATGGATATACATGCCAAATACAGATTGCACATTACAAGAAACATAAGAATAATGTCATTTTAAATTACATAAGCCATATCATTTTAAATTACATTTGAATCATATTCATGCTTTCTTATTGTCCAGACAATATTCCACAGCATCCATTGATTAGGATTTAGGAAGCATCCATGTCCTTCCAATCCTAGAAGTTTGACTAACATAAACTGGACCCTAAAAATGAATCATGTTTCCTATGCAAAGCAAAAGCTTAACTAATGAGATACTTCAGTTTCAATCTTATACATTTGTACATGATATGATAGACGCTTCTTCACTCTGTGAATATAGAATGTCTTGCTCACATCAGCCAAGAGTGTTAAAACTTGGCATAAAACTTGAAGCGTCCTTTACAATTACACTACAGGGCAAGCTTTAGCATTATCCCAGGTGTCAAACAAAATAAATCCGAATGGTTAAGATACTTCTAGTGAATTGTCAGAACCTTTTTTCCAGTACAAGGATATTTAAGAATGACAAACTGTCAAACTCGGTTTGTCAAACACCTTGGGCACCTTTATCTTAGTACTTGTACCAAACTGAATTTCCATGGAAGGCCCCTCTTCCCTTATCAACAGTTGAATTTCCACAAGCAAACTGAATCTAACAAATATTTTATTAGGCTAAGAATCATGAACTTTTTTTTAAGAGTTTTTCCCTGCAAAGAGGGTCCAAGCAAAGCAATTGATAGAAGAAAATCTGATGTCGTTCTTAAATATTCAGCAATCATCCAAAATTTGTTAGAAGACATAATATGAATTAATTATTCATTTGGGATTACAGATAAATCACAAAATATAAATAATTGGAGATGACTAAATCTATCAGTTAAGTTGTAACTGCTTGGACTCTCTCTAAGCTAACCCAACTGAGAGCACATCGGGATTCACCTTTGTCAGAATACTACGCCTGAAATTGCCCCTTCTATAATTGTAGAGACATGATTTAGGTTTGCATCCGTTGTTATGATCAGCAAGCCAGTGAGATTAAGGGCCTTTTTGGATGTTGGAAGATCTTCTCCGTGAGTTAAGATCTTTCCAGCAAGGAACCAGTGGACTTCAATTTTAAAGATATGGTGGAAACGGGTGGCAACTAATTCCCTAAAAAATAGGGATAAGATGAATTGCCTCCACAATTGAACTAGTTATCTCTTAAACTTAGAATTAGATATTGTTGGAGTGGCAGCAATCTCTTGGAAGTTGGAACCATCGCTCTACCACCATAAATTTGAATTTGAAGCTCTTCCGTGAAGATCTTATTGCATTGACAAGCTCTTCCGGCATCCATATAGGCCCATAAGAAGAAAGATGTGCAGGGCTATACTTTGGTTAAACTCGCAGATGCCAAATTTGTTTGATAAAGAGATAACATGCACATAGGATTAGCGCGGCAAAGATGTGATATCTCATGCGCTCTTGTGCCAAAAGAAGGATGACTGACCAGGTATCCCAGATTACTCCAGTAAATTATAAAGTGGTGAGAAACTGATAAGCTGCTTGCATGAAAAAATGAAACAGAGAACAAGCGGCCAGAGTAAGACAAGGCATGAAAATCTTGAAGGCTCAAAAATTGTGATGAGGCGATAAGCAATTGTATGGACCGGCCAATTAGAATGGACCAAGGTTCGCTGTACCGGTCGGTACCGGTCGGTACCGAGCGTACCGTACCCGTACCGATGGGTACCGGTATCGGTACACCAATGTCGGTACGGTCGGTACCCGAGCGTACGGTACCGTACCGACACTCGGTACGCCTATACTAATGCGGCACCGGTACGGGGTTCGGTACCGGTACGGCGAACCTTGGAATGGACAATGCCAAATGATGATCAAGGATTCATAGAGAAGAACCAAATTAAAGGGAATGATTAGTTAATCATCATGCATCAGTTGAGCTAATTATAGACCAGGTGAGCAGGTGAGCACCACCTTATAAGTGGTTGGGGATGTGTGTGTGGCATTTGGTAACTCGCATTCACAATTGAATGGCATTATCAAACTCAAATTTTCCCAGAAAATCTGATAGTTCAGCATGGTTTGCAACAGAACCAGTAAAATGGTACGCATTATTATACAATCTATTTAATTCACATATTAAGCTCTACTTCTTAAACTATTAGATATTTTTCTAATCATATATAAACATAAGAAATCAGTTGAAAGTTCATGGAACTTTGATTCCAGTGTTCTAGTTGGGAAATTTTAAATGTTGGGATGACAACTTGAGGAACGAAAATTAAGGCAAAAATGCAGAATGATTATAGGGGCGTGAAAAAGTCCACATTGCCTAACAGGTCTACAGCAGTACCGGCATATAAGTTAAACGTGTTGTTTTTTGTATATCTGGTTTGATATAGCACTACTAAATGGTTCAAATAAGCAAGTCTAAATAAAATGAATCACAACAAACATATTTATTCATCAGTAACTGGAGAAACTGGCAAAAATAACAATTCCATGCCATTAAGTTTCCTTCTACCAGCAAAGCATCCATATTGACATGTCCAATGTGGAAGCTAAGTCAAGCCTATCGACCAGCCTTGTCATACTGCACAGCTCCTATGTGAACACATTGAATATAGATTCCGATTTCGAAACCCAAATGGTATTCTCTGCCTTGAAATAACAATTTTGTGATGGTGTTGGGGGTTAGGTTTATTAGCATGCGAGAATAGTATCCTCAAATTTCACCAGAGGCAAAGACATTTTGAGATTATAATGCAACAGTCAGCGGGAGGCTTTACCTGCACTTCTTTGTGAAGCATGGTTTTTACTACAATTGGCAATGCAGAATGAAACGCTTTTAACGTGCAGACATATATAACTAGCAAATAGCTTGCAGTGCAATGAGGTAACCTATCAAACTTATTATGAAAAACCTTACCAGCAAAATGGCAAGTAGATTCCTGCCCTTCCCATCTCTCGCCGTGATCCACATACGAATGATTCTGTGCAGGCACGCTGTCGGATGAAACGGTCGGCGGTGAACCACATTTATCTACACCATTATTGACCGGAGCCTCGAACCTGGAGGAGGAAATGACATTTGCTTCCCCATCAGACTCCAATTCTAGAGGCTCTTCTTCTAACTCAATAACAACACGGGCATTCGAGCAACTCCCCCTGTTGGGATCGTCGGCCACTCTGGCGCCGAAATTAGCCTTCAGCCGCCCCGAATTCGTGGCGTTTTCACCACTTACAGAACCCTTTACTCCCAAGTATCCGCCGCCACTCTCTTCCCCTGGATCCCTCGTGAACTCTTCGGCAGGAAGCTCAAGATCAAAATTCCTCATCCCGTTCCTACGGAGTTCATGGACGTTACCTCGTGCATCCGTCGGATTCACCTGCACATCGTTCTCCATTCAGCAATTCTCACCCATCGATTACCTAAAAAAAAAAAAAAATCGAAAACTTTTCTTACCATCAGCAATCCGGAGGGAACGTCCCAAACTCTCTTCTCCTCCGCCGATCCATCACTCTCCACCGACGCCCTTCGTGGAGAATATACATCGGAATCTTGCCGGCACAGTTCGTGCATCAGGTTCTTCTGCGTCCAGTACAGCCGATGCAGTTCCCGGACCTAGAAATTAAACTCCCATGCTTACATTATCGAATCAGAAAAGAAGGAAACCAAAAGAGGGATCTGTTCATGAAATTCTAAACAACCTTTTTTTTCCCAGAAAAAGAAAGAAGAAATCTCCGAACCTGATTCCTCAAGATAACTTCATGCTGAAGCATTGCCTGCTTCAATCCCTCCTTTATCGAATCCCCGCACGCCTGCACCGAGCTGTTCAGGTTCAAATCTCCTCCTCTCCTCAGCATCATCGTCGTCGTCATGATCCCACAACCCCTCTCATGCATCAGTCTTCACCAATCTTTCCCTGCAGCTATCGAGAAGAGCAAAAACTGTATAACGATCAAGTAACAGTAGTAATAATAAATTATACCAGTACATGAATTTAGATATATACGAGAAGCTAACACCGAGCCTTGCATGAAGAAAATCGGATGGGAGCTCCGGCTCCGATCGCGGCGAGCAAATCCCATTCGACGGAGGGAAATGGAGAGAGACGACGAAGAAGCAGGTGGAGCAAAAAGGGGGAGAAGGGAGGGGAATCTAAGGGGGCGGAAATCAAGCTTTCGGTCGGAGGGGAAAAAAAAAGATGAGAAAAGATCGAAATAATTGGGCTCGCTTTTCTTTTGTCTCTCCTCTTCCTTTCTCTCCCTTTTCTCGAACTGCTACGCGTCAGCCCCCACTGCGAGGCGGAAAAGAGAACAGAAGAGAAGCGGAAGCGAAGGGAAGAGCGGGATCAATCGATCGACGGATGGATTTTATCGACTCGCAGACACCAGTCGGCTCGGCAGCGATCTCCTGCTATTCCCACCCCCACCGGGGATGGCCTCCGACTTCAATAAAAACAGTACTGCAAAAAGCTTCATGCGAGCGAGTATAACCACTGCCGCACTGCGTGCCCACTTCCCCTTCTGCCCCTCTCTTTTACCCTTCTGCCCACCGTCCGCCCCCGTACGCGTTTTAGGAGGCTGGTCTTCCTTAAATGACGCCCCCACCCTCGCCGTTTGGTCCCATGGGAGGGCTTCCTTTTCTAGGACGTCCTCTTTCTGGTGAAACCAAAGGAGATAGGACTGGGGCCAACCGATTCTCGCCTTGAGAGCCAGGTTTGGGTCCAATTCTTGGCCAATTGGTGGCCTCCAAGACCGGGTTGGGTCTGGCCGGGCTAGCCGGTTGAAGTCATCTTGGGGGCAGTTCCGAGAATTGATCATCAGATGTCGATAAGGAGGTGGAGACTAATGATGATCCGTGAGGGATGAATTCTTCGTGAGTCTATTGTCTTTAAATATCTTTGAAGGAGTGGCCCAGCGAGTGTGTTGCTTTTTGAGGCTGTGCCCACAATAAGTTCTCTTCTTTTGAATCTTAATTAGTGGTCAATTTTGTAAAAGAATGCTGCAGTGCGGTAACCAAAAAGTCTGAGGTCAAGACTCAAGAAGCATATTATCCAGTGCTTTATCAAAAAGATTTCAAGGGAGACCCTACATACTTCTGAACTTGAAAGAGGAATTATATGATGCTGTTGCATGTCTTTGGAAACATGACGGTGTGTTGGTTATAATATGCAAGCTCTGCCTATGTTATGTGTGGCATTTGTGGCTTCAGCCAATTGTGTTGGGATGTCCATCTCTTGCTTAATGATAATTGTGTTAGTTACCAACCAAACATACTGTACTGGATGCAAGTGTTGCTCTTTAATTTAAGTTGCCACAGCTTTGCTGTTGCATGATGTAGTCTGACCAGCAGCCAAAAATCTGAAAGATTGATAATCTCAATGTAGAGCCCTAAAAAGCCAATCACAGGAAGATGAATGACCACCTGTCTTCATCATAACAGTTTGTTATACTTTATTTGTGTCGCCTTCAAAGCTCTTCTTTGGAGGAAACAACTGATGGATTGATATTAGACATTCAATTTGCAGAAAATCGATGCCACTTTATTGTCCAGTTCAAGACAATTATTTCCAAAGATTTATTGCATTCTGTTGGTTGGGTCGAAAAAATAATGACTTATAATTTTCAAATTATATTTCACATTTAAGTATCTCCATTTATCTCCTCCGTTAGTAAACTGCTGGCTCTCCAATTACCAGCCTACTCCAAGGCCAACCAAACGAGTTGAGCAAGCTTTAAATATCTATAAATTAATAAAATTATTTTGGGCAAAATTCGCCCGTTTTTTATTGATATAGTACGGTACTTTCGTTGATACGGCTTACCATAATTTTGAGAATGCAAGGTAAATCAGTTTTTCCAGACCAAACACAGAAATTCTCTTAAGCATCTAAAAGTTAAAGCAGATGAAGACACGATCCAAACCCTCCATCCTCAACAAAAATAAACCCCCGCCCACCTATTCCCGGAATGCCCCCCGGATCCGTACGTTTAAAATAGGAGCATTTTGGGACACATCGCCCCAATATCTATTTATCGGAACGTGGCCTCAAGCGGAGTGGGGACCACGAGAGCTAGCCAAACGCACGGGAGATGTTTCGAATGGGTTTCTTATTTCTCGGTCCCTTTTATTTCCTCCTCCTCCTCCGATCTCAAGGGAGCGCAGTACCGAATCCGGGAGCGTTGTTTAATGGGTCGGGCCTTGGTTGGATGAGAAGTGAGAACAAAACAAAGTGGAAGAACCTACCGCGGGGACCCCACTCGGAACCCAAGTGGCAACATGACCCCTCTTCGCTAATGCGTGGGTCCAAGGACTGATTGCTTGTGTCCATCTTCGGGTTCTTTTCTCAGGTCTCTGTGGATGCCATAAAGGGATGGTTCTACGACGAGGACACAGCGTTGACCGAGATGGGAAGGGGAAAGAATAAAGAAAGGCAAGGACTTCCGGAGCTGGAGGATGATGGTCGAATTTTTGCACTGCTAATATGGATTCTGCCTAAACCTGCCCCATCGTTGTCTTGTGATTAAATAAATAGAATGACTTTTTATACTTTTTCCGTGCCATTGGAGTGGAAAGACAGGCTCTTCAAATCAAGCCTTAAAAAAATAATTTAGACACTGGTGGAAGAGATGGATGGTTGCTTCTTTGAAACCCTCGGAAGCAAGCTTAGTTGACATGGAGTACTAGAATGTTTTGCATTTAATGAGCCACTAAGATCGATGCTAATTCTCGTGGGTTGTATGTGATAATGAAGGACCGTTTCTTTAGAGCATTCTATGATGTGTTGCTTTTTTATTTTTTAAAATATATCTATATTAAAAATATATGAGTCATTCATTATGGTAAAAAATAAAAAAAAAAATATTCTTCGCGAGAATCTGTTGTAACTATTTTGTGAAGATAAAGATAGTTATTATTTGTCAAAGGGTTGTAGTTTACACTCTTCTTTTCTTTTTCTTTTTTGAAAAAAATAACTCTAGTTGTAATACTAAATCAAAACTTTGAAGCATTTATGTACCGTTTGTTGTGCGTCGCAAGTGCTTTCTCTTTCTCATTTTATCCTATATCATTTTTCTTCTTATTTTTCTTTTTTAGAATCTTCTCAAGATAGAATCATAGGTAAAGACTAGAAGAGTGTGCGCTCCTAAACTTACAAAAGAAAAAAAAAAAAAAAAACTTCTGGAAAGAATATAAGGGAACTTCAGTTTTTCAAACTTTAGCCTTAGAAATTGGCAAGTGCACATGTAAGATTTGAAAAGGCTTATTGCATTACATTTGCAAAATTTCTTATACATTAGTTATGCTTTTCCTCAGGAAAAAAAAAAGAGCTGGTGTTTTTACTCCATAAAAGGTGTAATTATTTCTCATATGCAATAGAAATAAAAAATGTAAATTAGTTTTTGTTGCTTCCTAAAAAGAAAAAAGGTTTTAGTGTAAGCTAGTTAAATAGAGCTGTTTCGAGTTTCAGAGAATTTCGTTTTCAAATTTTGCAACAACAGAGGAATAAAAATTTCTATGAATCGCTGAAGAAGCAACCAATCTACTAGAGAAATAGACGCTTCCTTGAATGCGATGAAAAATGCCTTAATTATAATGGTAGGCTCGTATCACTTTCAGCTCTTTTTTTAGTAGAATTATATTTTTCAGACCAGTCTCGGCTTGTTTTATGCTGACAATACCAATGCCTTAAGCCTCTCACCTTTCTTCCATCATTTGACACACTTACCAAAACCTGGAGTGATGTGACCACACTTCCTTTCCCTGCAACCCTCATGGAAAATTAAATGGCCCATTCTATCGCCTAGCGTGAGTAGGAATTTCCCTTGGTCTTAGATGCCATACAAAGCAAGTCAGGGTGCGAGTTCCCGGATTTAAGCTATGCATTGGCCAAGTGAATCAGTAGGGACCGGCATGTACCTCTGCCAATCCTGCATGTCTCTTTAGACACATTGTATAACGTCCATTTCATGACTGTAATTGCTCGTATCAACAGTATCCAAAGAAATAACAAAATATATACATACATACATCCATATATATATATATATATATATATATATATATAGATGTATCAATATACATAGATAGGTATAAAATTTGCAGAGAACCATATAAAATTACTCTTTGCATCGACAACTTCACTAATCTAAACCAAATAAGGTGATCAAGTTGGGTTAGTAACCCATTCAAACCAGATGATGGATCGAGTGCTCTTACTCTTGGAAATCAAATTATATTTGGATTTGAACTATCTGACAATTTAAAGGATCCTTTTTCTCCCTCCCTTTTTATTTCCCTCGTTTTGATCAAAAGATTCTTTTCGGGTTGGTTGGACCTCGCAGGGAAAAAGTTCTAGGATAAATCAGCCCATTTGAATGCCTTTGGTACTCATAATGAAAGTGTAGTAGCAAAATGCATGCCCCTAATAGTTGCCGCTATTAATTAAGGGCTTTAGTTAGCATGCATGGAAGTCAAGAGGCATGGCCTCGGGCAATTCATGTAGCCTAAAGATGGTCTTCACAATGTCGGTGTAGGGTGGAAATTCTGGTATGGCTAACTATACTAGCATTGGGAGCCCGCAAAGGCAATGGCATCTTGGATTGGTCTCTAAAGAAAAATGTTTTGGGTCATCTTATTGGCACAGAGATAATGGTCCCGGGACCCACATAATGCTGACATGGCAACTCAACATTTAACTATCCCTGTATATCGTAGGATTCCCGGCGAGGTACCTTCTTTCCCTTGTGCTTTGTGATATAGAAAACTTTGTGCATGAGATGGCCGTCCTATAACATTGTCCGCATACAAATGGTTGCTCTAAGCACAAGAATCTCATGAGACTTAGTAATCTTATTAAAGTTTCATTTTTCCACAAGATTTTTGAATTTTATGTTTCTTTTTGATAATGATATATATATATATATAGAGAGAGAGAGTGACACACACACATACATACAGATATATACATATGCCTTGGATTTCATACGAATAAGTATTGGTCTAGGCACAATCAAAGTAGTGAGAATGGACTTATTAGTTCAGCATATAAAAAATAAACTGAAGTATCTTTTGGAAACATTAAGCTATGGGCTATGGCAAGAGTTTGACCTAGTGGACTAGATATCAATATACTCAAAGCATATGGTTTACTAAAAGATCATTTACTAAATGACGGTGATTCCATGAATCACAACTGTTTGCGAAAAAATTGGTCAGTACCCATCTTATTTTTAGCATATGTATCTTTTCACAATTTCGTTTTTAGAAATAAAAATAAGAGATGTATATGCTAAGGGAATAGTGTATTTATGCCAGAGATTTAAGGACATAACTCATGTGCCTTGCAAACAAAAGCTCCAACAAAATCTGCATTGCGAAAGTAGAGATGTTGTTCACGGACTTTTTCCAAGGGCCCATTGAACACCATACCCTATTGAGGGGACAAAAAGGATCCCCACAAAGCTTAACACGGATCTGACGTACCTATCAGGCGTAGGGGAGATGGGGCCTCTACAGCTACATCATATTCTGAATAAGTGTCGGCCAATTTCTCAGGTACAATGAAGAATCTCGCTTTTCCTCTTTGGAGAAACTTTGTCCATTCACAGGTCATCAGGATGCAAGAGGATTATTTTAAGCATCAAATGTGATTTCTTGATAGAATTCATGAACTTTTATTTGATGTTCTATCGTTTCTCATGCGCATCCAAACAGGATTCCGTTCGTTAATTAAGTTGCCAACGTAATGGCTAAGACAGGAATTCGACATGAAATCTGTGATGTTATGCTGTCCTCCCTCATAGAGCTACTCTGATGGCATCTTCTTTCGGACTCGGTTAGAAATTGGACTCAGCCTGAGCCCTAGCCTGGATCAGACCCGAAAAACGAGCCCCTATGTCTTGAAGCTGCTTGACATTTTGCCCCACCGTTCGATGGCTATCAAGAGGTCGGCACGCTAGGGGAAGGCTAGGATGAACGCGAAGTCAAAGGCGAGCGTTGCGATAGGCAACAACATAGACGATGAAGTAGAAAGAGGGACAGAAAGGAGATGACGAGAAGAATGGAGAGGGAGAGAGACCGGGAAGAGAGAACAAGAAGAAAGAAAACAATAAACCTTGGATTTTTCATAAACTTCCGTTGTAATTGTTGCTGAAAACTAGACCCGGGGGTGGCCGTCGGCTGAGAAGGAGGAACTCCGGTGTGGATCGATGTGCTGCAGGTGGCGGCGGTCCGTCGGCGGGCGGCGTCCTTCGGGATATCTGCAAGAAGCCGGTGGCCGGGATTTCCGACGTCGGCCCTCCGATGCTTAAGTCAGGGAGGAATATATGAGTAGAGAGAGAATGTCCTGAGTTTTTTCGTCCAGCCCCCTTCATGATAGAGGGGTTCTCCTTTTATAATGGGGTGCTGGATTACCTGTGATGCGACGGGACCAGGTCGCCGTACGACTGAGCATGTCGCATGAGTTGGTAGGTGATTACATGAATTAATGCCTTGCTGTAGAGGATGAGGTCGGGATCAAAGAGTTGTCGCGGCGGACTGGACGCAGCCGAACTGATTTGCCATGGAGAACTGGAGATCAGCAGACGGCAGGAGCCGTGCGCATTAATTGTTGAGTAAACCGGAGGTCATAAGCATGAATTGTTGAGTAAGCCGGAGGTCTGCGGGGACCATGCTCATTAATTGTTGAGTAAGCCGGAGGTCTGTGGGGACCATGCTCATTAATTGTTGAGTAAACCGGCTAAGGCGTGGTTCCGAACTGGGCCGTAGATGGATGTGACAGTAGCGGGCGGTTGGTGAGGTCTGACTTCTAGGGAACGGGTGCCTTCCGAGCTCGGGCGTTCTGAGGTTGAGAACTCAGGGTTGGGCGCCTGATCTGGCGCCAGGTCGTCCGCCGTCGGGTGCCAGGTCGTCCGCCGTCGGGTGCCAGGTCGGTCGCCTAAGGTCGGGCGTCGGGTCGGTCGTCCTAAGGTCGGGCGCTGGGTCGGCCACCCGAGGTCGGGTACTTCCGACCATATGTTTTGGGGTGACTTGTATTTCCCTCAACAGTAATAATTCTATGTGTCAATAAAATATGGCGGCTACTAGAATATTGATCTCCTTAGCCTCAACTTACCACATAATAAATAAATAAATAAATAAATATTTTTGACTATATCGGATGCGATCTTGTGTTTGGATTGAGATTCATCCGTACCTATTCACAAGCCGATACTAACTTAATTAATGTGTGAACTAAGATATTTTGCAAGCTTGTATCTCTGAGTTATCTATCCTAAAATATCTGATGTTGAAAATTTACCAATCATTTGAAATATAATTTTGAAGTCGTAACTTATCTAGTCTAACAAATCATAATCATAGAATTTGATTATACGAATAGCTTTTTCTATTTCTTTTAAAATCTCCATAGCCAGTCCATAAAAAGGACCTGCTTGGTTGAAGTCCACCTCCTTCGTTAAGATAATTAAAGACATCAAGATAGAAATTTTTAAATAAATTATATTATCTTATGATTTGACACTGCTTTTAAAACTCTGAGCCATGTTCATTATATTTAAACCTTGGAGAAGAAAATTAAATTATACTCGACCTAGACTAAAATGTAATTGACCTATGCTGGACCCAAATAAATTTTATGCCAGGATTTCCAAGTGAAATTGGTTTTCCGTACTTATGCAGCTGCATGCTGTCTCGGTGCGTCATAGCGCCACCACCAATTTTTTTCACCAATTGTTGCCTTCCGGCCGTGCCCTTTCGTGGCAAAAAAAATATAAAAAAAAATAATGCCTAATAATATTTTCCATTAAAAGAATGAAAGACTATAGAAGGTAAGATAAATATTACATTGAAGAAATAAAAAGAATTAAAAGAAAAAAAAAACTAAACCCAGAAAAAGCAACAGAACGGGGGTTTAAAACAAAAGCCAGCCTCTGAGTAGACGTATGTGCTTTGGAAGAAGAAAAACATGGTATACGGTGTATGTTGCTCAAATTCTTACGGTGTACTGCCGTACTCCTATTTTTTGGGTAATGGCATCTCCGGTCCCACTTTTTTCCTGGTACAATCTCACGAATATATTTGTTGAGTCAAATAAAAAGTCAAAGAATTGTTTGAATAGGAAATCTGGCCATCCATGCTTCCCGCCATTTGATCTTAACTACTTTCAACAATTACTTGAAAATCTTTCTTCTTTATACTTAACTCTTGCTAATTGTTTTGGTAAATGTTAATTAATTAACAAATTAACGAAGAAGCCATCAAAATAACCATATGCTTGGCCCCATCTCCGGGTCAAACCAGCATCGGCTGGCTGAAATATCATTGTTGCTTTATCTTATTTCTTGTTATCACATATCAAAGACAAATTATTGGAGATGCATAAAGGTCTCCATCCGATTATGTTTTTTCTTATGATTACTCCATTAATTATATATAATGCCAACATATAAACGAGGTAGTTCACCAGTGAGAATCGCGTCATCTATAGCACATTTTGTTTGATGGCCGTCCATCTTATGATGGCAGCCATTCAGGGCTACATAGTACTTTGTCTGCATATCGCAGAGGATCGTGGTTAGAAATGAAAATGCATGAATCAAGATAGGGTCAAGCAAGTAAAAAAACAGTACATAGAATCATGCAAAACATTTGTGCATGTAGCACAGGCAAACTGGATAAATTACCGCAAAAGCATCACCTTGACCTAACTAGAGGACAGCAAGCTCAGTTTGTTCGGGCTCATGAGAACGCCACCCAGGGGCAGGAAGTGGCAGATTCTGCTCTTGGACTTCACTTAGAGCACCTGGAAGGCAATGTAATTTGGGTCCTACTTAGTTAGTGAATGATTAAATATAACGGACAAAAACTACATAATGAGATAACAAGCTTTTGTTATTTGAACAATAGGAATTACTCAATATTATTAAGAATTTTACAAATGGATATTTTACAGCTTCCAAGAAAGATATTAAGGTGGTCAAAGAATATTTCAAAGTATATTACAAAAATTTGAAATTCACATAATGGCAACCATACCCATTCTTATGTTTGGATATTTATATGACTGGTTTAGATAGATCTAAATTCTGTTTCTACCACTAATTTGTATCAAGGAATAATTGAGCATTTCTAACATTCATCCAAGTCATTGAACCCTATCTCTCTTTTTTTTTATTTATTGTAGACACATATCTAAACTATTCTTCTCATTGTAAACAAATATTTAAACCATTTTTTATTTGAAATATTTTTGTTACATTGCCTGCATTATTTTGCCATCTCAGTTCCAAGGTTCTTGTCTTAGTTGCACTAACTCCCATGCTTCTAGATGCATACTTGCTTACAACCATATCATTCTTTTTCTCTGAACATGGATCATCATCTCATCCATTAAAAGGAAAAAGAAAATTGTCCATTCAAGGAAAGAAAAATTCTTTTGTAATCGAGATAATTTTGATAGAAATTTATAAGGTGAGAAGGGGTGACTACTTAAATGGACCTGATGATAGATGATGTAGAAATGCAAAAGAATATCGTCAAATTAAAATCAAATTTTCAATAAAGTAACAAATTTATTGCAAATGGTTTGTAAAGAAGTGAACTTTAATATCACTCGCTGCTATCATAATTGCGAAACTACTTTTTCAATAGAAAAGTAAAGGCTTATTTTCCAACAAGTAGAACATTCTGATTATTATTATTGCTATTATCATCTAACCCTGAAAACAAGAGGGAATTGCGAAGCCAACATTTATGGGCTCGTTTGGTTCGCGGAAGCATTTTTCCTTCTAGGAATATGATTTCTGCAAAACAAATTTTCAGGAAGAGGATGCCTAGGAAAGTACTTTTGGCATGTTTGATTGACCATGGAAAAGTGACAAATTTCCAAAGTGCTTATGTTTGGTTGGCCATCCACTTTCCTGGAAAAGTTATGTATAATTTCTATTATGCCCTTAATAAAAATTAGATTTTTAATGTCTCTTTAATCCTTTTTTAATGCTGAAGGATCTTTTTGGAAAAAAGTAAAAATAGAGTGATTCCCGCCTCATAGGAAAGTAACTTTCCCATATTTCTCATGGAAATGACTTTTCCATGAAATGTGAGAATCATATTCCCATGGGAATACAACTTTCTCATCTCTATCATTTGAAAACTCCAACCAAACAAAAGGCATCTCATTACTTTCCCATTGACCACACTTTTTCCTCTTCTTTTCCCACGAACCAAACGAGCCCTATAAGGAGCAATGCAAAGTACCTAGACCAACCCTCAGGCCATAAGAAAAATTATATGAATTTAGAGAAAATTCAATCCTATATATACTTAACTCCCCTAATATAGAATTGTTGGGGGGAATAAGATTTTTCCCCCAAATGACACAAATGCCCCTAAGAAGCCGCACAACCTCCGACCCTGAACGGCCGAAGTCGGCGTCCGACCTCGGAACGCCCGACCTCAAGACGACTGACCTCGAGACCTCCGATCTAAGAAAAACCCCGATGTTCGAGGTCTACTCTTGTCAACCACCTACTACGGCCGTGCACCTCTGAGGTCCGGCCGAGGACCATACCCTGACGCCCCTCTGGCATTTATTGCGCATGGCCGCTGTAATCCTCCGGCTTACTCCACAATTAATGCGGATCTCCGGCTTACTCCACAATTAATGCGGATCTCCGGCTTACTCCACAATTAATGCGCATGGCTCCTGTCATCTACGGACTCTCAGCTCTCCACGGCAAATTAGCCCAGCAGAGTCTAGTCGACTATGATAAGTCTCTGATCTCGGCCATACCTCCGACACCAATGCAATAATTCGCCTGGTAGCATGCTAGTTCGGGTTGTACGACGCCCTCACCGCCGACACTAGTGCAATAATTCGCCTGACCGTGCGCCGACCTGAACAACATGCCGAGCCGTACTACGGCTTCGCCCTGTTACATCGCAGGTAAACCGACCCCCGCCTATAAAAGGGAGCCTAGGCCTCTCAGGAGGGGGTCGGAAGATGGTTGCACTCTACAGACACTGTTTATCTCTCTTTTTACACTATTTGCCCCCTCCCTGACTTGAGCGTCGGAGGGCCGGCGCCGGAAAACTCGGCCACCGGTTCGTGTGCAGGCACCCAGACGGAGGACGCCGCCAGCTGACGGATCGCCGCCTCGCCACGAGGACCAGCTGCTCCCTCTCTCCGGCCACACCAGACAGAGGACGCCGCCCGCCGACCGGTCGCCGCCCCGCCGTGGTGACCCGCTGCTCCCTCTCCCTCGACCGAAGATTGCCCCCGGGTCCAATTTCCAGCAACAGTTGGCGCTAGAGGAAGGGCCCGAGTAGCAGTCATGAAGTTGAGAAGTAAGGGAGCCTCTAACATCTCCCGGCGTCCCCCGCAAAGCCCTGGACACTCTGTCCAGAATTCTCCAACTCCGGCTGACCCAGTTCCTCAGGTCCAGCCGGAACAGTTCGACGCCCTGGTACAGCAAGTCCAGGCCCTGGCCGCCGCCGTTCAGGGTCTGCGGCGCGAGGTAGCTTTACCTGCGCTCCCTCCACGGGCCCAGGCCCCGCCGGAGTGTCTCCCCAACGGCCCGGTTTTCCCAAGCCAAAACTTGCATGGCTCCTCTAGAGCCAACAACGAAGAACGAGCTTCTCCCCGGAGGGAGTTACCGGTAGAAGGTTTCGACCGGAGACCCCAACTTTCTGAGGCAGAGTCAGCCCCAGACCACCGTGAGCCGGCGCAAACCACAGCGACAATTCCACGGGTGGGGGAGCTCGACCGGAAAGTTGAGCATCTGGAGCGCCAGATTGCGGCACTCCACAGCAAGAAGGCAAGACAAGAGGGAGACTTTGAGTTCACTACCAAGTCCCCCTTCTCCCGCGAGATCGAGGATGAGCCGGTTCCCGCGAGGTTCAAAATGCCTCAAGTGGAACCCTACAGCGGGACGACCGACCCTCTCGACCACCTGGAGAGCTATCGGGCCCTCATGGCCCTACAAGGGTCCTCGGAGGCCATACTCTGCAAGGCCTTCCCAGCAACCCTCCGAGGGACCGCTCGGCTTTGGTTTTCTGGACTGAAGCCGAATACGGTGTCCTCTTTTGAGCAACTCGGCAGGCAGTTCGCCACCAACTTCGCTGCCAGCTGGCGCCAGCGACGGACGTCAGACTCCCTCCTCGACATCAAACAGAAAGAGGGAGAGTCCCTCAAGGAATACCTGGACCTCTCCCAAGCGCGCCTCCGTACCGCGCAAGGCCGACCTGGTTAGGGCGTGAGCGGCCTTCTCCTCCTTGAGCCCCTCCGCCATAGCAAGGCGCTCGGCCTCGGTGGCCGCCCTCCGAGCCTCGGCCTCGGCCAGTGCCGCCTCCAGCTCGACGATCCTTTTCTTGGCCGGCTCCAGCTGCTGGCCGAGCTGTCGGGCTTCCTCCTGACACCCATGGGCGATGAACGCCAAGGTGTCGAGTTCGTGAATATGCTGAAAAGAAGGAAGCGAAGACATCGTGAGTTGAAAAGCACACAAGTTCGCTAGTAACTCAAGGAAATTAAGAAGGAAGCTTACCCGGGCGGTGTTGCAGTAAGCACTGTCAACGACCTCCTCCAGCGAAATGTTCCGGAACTCGGCCCGGTCCGCTGGAAGCATCGCGCGCCGCAACACGGAGTGTGCGACCTCGGCATCATAGATGGCCGAGCTCCCCTCGGGAATAGGGAAGCCCGGCTCGGCTGACTCCTCCCGGAAGACCCGGGAAGGGCCCGGCATGCCCGAGCCCGAGGTCCCGGAGCCGCTCGCTTCGGGGCCCCGAGTCGGCTCGGGCCCTGGGCGCTGCAGCCGGATCGTAGACGGCCCCTCCCGCTGGGCAATAGGGGCGGGACAAGGAGGGGCCGATGGACCCGCCTCGATGACGACCCGCGCCCGCCTCGGGTCAGCTGTGGAGGCCCCCGCCACGGGGCCACTCGTCCCGGCCGACGTCGAAGCGCCGTCCAACCTCGCCCTCTTCCGAGGTTGGGGCATGGCCCCCCCGGCCTCGGCCTCTCGCCTTCTCAGGCGGGAAAAAAGCGATGTGTTGCTGGTCGGCATATGGGGAATATCTGAAATCAAAAATTTCGTTAAGTGTCAGACCAATGGCAATAAAAGCAAAGGACAAGGAAAGAAAATAACGCAACCACCCTTACCCTCGGGGCGCGCCGAGCTCAGACCCACGCTTGCTAGGGCGTCCTCCCGCAGGAGCTCGGTCAGGTCGTTGCCCCTCCCGAGGGCTCGCAAAGAGTCCAGGGTCCTCAGCTCCCTCCTTGAGGGCTCGGAGAGCTTGTTGAGGGCCTTCAACCGAGGGTGCCCCCACGTCGGGTCAAACTCCCAAGGCGCCTCGGACGCCAGGAAGAAAAACTTCCCCTTCCACTCATGAATCGAGGTAGGGGCGCCCTGAAAGAGCGACATACCGCCCCGAAAGGCGAAGTATAGCCACCCTGCGTCCGCCGGATTCTTCTTCAACAGAAAACACCGGCGGAAAAGACCTACTGAGATCGGGATCCCGTGCCCGAGGCACAGGGACAAGAACCCGACTATCGTCCTCCACGAGTTCGGAGCCAACTGCGCCGGGACAAGCTGGTACTCGGCCAGCAGGTTGTTTACGAACTCGTGAACGGGAAACCGCAGGCCAGCTCAGAGCGTCTCGCGGTAGACCGCGATCCGACCTGGGGGCGGCTGCGTCACCCTGTCCTCCGGCCCCGCGGTTTCAAGGCGAAACCCGGGCTGGAAGAAAAAACGGGAACGGATCAACTCCAGCTCCTCCTCTGACAGACTCGACCCTACCTCCTCGGGACCCAAACCCATTCTTATAGAAAAATAGAGGGGAACTGAAGATAGGGGAGGAAGAAAGGAAGGAAACCCTAGATAAAACAGGGTGAAAACCTACTGGACATCGTCGGAAATCGCTCCGGGCACCAACGGCAAGGTTCGATTGAGGAAGGAAGTAGGGGAGAAAGACAACAAAATAAGAGGCAGCCAAATAAAACCTTTAGGGCAACCTTGAGGGGTTTATATAGACCCCCCTGACGGCCCAGATCAACAGGGTCGGTTCCCATCCCCCGACCGGGTTGCGCCACGTGTCGACCTCGGAGGCCGAGGCACCGTATTCACTCCGGATTAATGGATCGGGTACGAAATCGAAGCGTTGTCCCATCGGATCTCGGGGCCTCATCATAGGTCCGCAGAATCAAATCGTCTTGAGGAACGAGCGGACGCCACCCCCGCTCCCCTCATTTAATAAGGCCCTGAGACACGTGGAGCCCCGACGTAGCCTCCAACTCACCAGATCCATGATCCGGTAGACGAGGTCGGAAACGTCCGACCTCAGATCATGCCGCGTGTCCATTTCGAAACGTAAAACGGCACACTCATTAATGAACGGGGAGCCTCGACCACAGGACCGAGGCGCCGTCTCGTCGAGCTCGAGGACCCTCATCATGGATCCGCCGCACAAAGCGACCTTGGCGATCCAAGAGACGCCACCCCCGCTTCAAGAAGCGTAATGATGCGAGCTTCATCATAAGTTCGCTGAATAAAGGAGCCTCGAGACGTCAAAGGGCGCAGGTTTCACCATGAAAACTCCGAGAAGCGCAAGGGTGCGGACAAGACTCGCCCCCCAACTTTAGCAATAGACTTTACTTCCCACGTCCGAGCCCACAAGCCGCTCGAACTCGGAAGTCGGGGGGTAGTGTTGGGGGGAATAAGATTTTCCCCCCAAATGACACAAATGCCCCTAAGAAGCCGCACAACCTCCAACCCTGGACGGCCGAAGTCGGCGTCCGACCTCGGAACGCCCGACCTCAAGACGACTGACCTCGAGACCTCCGATCTAAGAAAAACCCCGATGTTCGAGGTCTACTCTTGTCAACCACCTACTACGGCCGTGCACCTCTGAGGTCCGGCCGAGGACCATACCCTGACGCCCCTCTGGCATTTATTGCGCATGGCCGTTGTAACCCTCCGGCTTACTCTACAATTAATGCAGATCTCCGGCTTACTCCACAATTAATGCGGATCTCCGGCTTACTCCACAATTAATGCGGATCTCCGGCTTACTCCACAATTAATGCGGATCTCCGGCTTACTCCACAATTAATGCGCATGGCTCCTGTCATCTACGGACTCTCAGCTCTCCACGGCAAATTAGCCCAGCAGAGTCTAGTCGACTATGATAAGTCTCTGATCTCGGCCATACCTCCGACACCAATGCAATAATTCGTCTGGTAGCGTGCTAGTTCGGGTTGTACGACGCCCTCACCGTCGACACCAGTGCAATAATTCGCCTGACCGTGCGCCGACCTGAACAACATGCCGAGCCGTACTACGGCTTCGCCCTGTTACATCGCAGGTAAACCGACCCCCGCCTATAAAAGGGAGCCTAGGCCTCTCAGGAGGGGGTCGGAAGATGGTTGCACTCTACAGACACTGTTTATCTCTCTTTTTACACTATTTGCCCCCTCCCTGACTTGAGCGTCGGAGGGCCGGCGCCGGAAAACTCGGCCACCGGTTCGTGTGCAGGCACCCAGACGAAGGACGCCGCCAGCTGACGGATCGCCGCCTCGCCACGAGGACCAGCTGCTCCCTCTCTCCGGCCACACCAGACAGAGGACGCCGCCCGCCGACCGGTCGCCGCCCCGCCGTGGTGACCCGCTGCTCCCTCTCCCTCGACCGAAGATTGCCCCCAGGTCCAATTTCCAGCAACAAGAATAAATGAAGATTAGTTAACTAATTAAATTCTATTTTAAAACTACATAATCCTATTTGAATTGATTGATATTGTGCGTGCCAAAAGAAATTATTTGAATTTAAAAAAAAAATCAATTCTCTACCTACTTAACTCCCTAATATAGAATAAATAAGGATTAGTTAGCTAATTAAATCCTATTTGAAAACTATACAATCCGCCAAAAGAGATTTTTAAATTTGTAGTTAGTGAATAATTAAATATAACGAACAAAAACAACATAATAAAATAACAAGCTTTTGTTGTTTGACCAATAGGAATTACTCAATATTATTAGCAATTTGACAAATAGATATTTTATATCTCTCAAGGAAGATATCAAGGTGGTCAAAAAATATTTCAAAGTATATTACAAAAACTTGAAATTCACATAACCATACCCTTTAATGAATAGATCTAATTCAAAAGCTTGCTATCTCATTATGTAGTTTTTGTTCGTTATATTTAATTATTCGCTAACTATAAATTTAAAAATCTCTTTTGGCGGACACAATACCACTCATTCAAATCAGATTGTATAGTTTTCAAATAGGATTTAATTAGCTAACTAATCCTTATTTATTCTATATTAGGGAGTTAAGTAGGTAGAGGATAGATTTTTTTAAAAAATTCAAATAATTTCTTTTATGGTTAGGTCGTTGAGCCTGGTATACCCTGCATTGCTCTTCTTAAATGCTGGCTTCGTAATTCCTTTTTTTTTTTAGGCAACATTTCCAACCTCGCCAGGGAGAGCACAGGGGCCGCTAACCTTTTCATCTCTCGTCTCTCCTCTCGCCTTTCCTCTTTTCCCTCCTCCTCTCTCTCTCTCTCACTCGCTCGCGTGGTGTTTCGTGCACTTCTTCCAAACTTCCATTCTGTTTCTCCCAGTCCTCGTATCTGCTGAAGTAAGGGAAGCGAAGATGGTGTGTTCTTCTCTTTTGTGGAATCATTTTGGTGATCTTTTCTTTTGTTTATATAGAATTTTGATCTTTTCGCATTAGTAAGTATAAAAATCCGATCTTTTTGTTGAATTAAAGAGAGAGAGATGGAATTTGGGCAGGTGGGTTTCACGGGCGGGATGCCCAACTGGTTGGAAACCATGCTAGGAGAAAGATTCTTTAATCCATGCATGATCCACGAGACGGCAAAGAAGAACGAGAAGAACATCTTCTGTCTCGACTGCTGCTCTAGCTTCTGCCCCCAATGCATCCCTCCTCACCGCCCTCACCGCCTCCTCCAGGTCTTCTTTCTCTGCCTGTTTTATCCATTAACCTCACTTTAAAAAATTGGCTTTTGAAGCAGAAAAAGATACAAAGAGACGATTTTTCTCTTTCTATACAGTTTTTTTCCCCGATTTTTTGTTATAGATTCGGAGATATGTGTATCACGACGTTGTTCGAGTGGGCGATCTGGGGAAGTTGATCGACTGTTCTTCCGTTCAAGTAAGCAAGAAAGATTCCCTCTTTCACACACGTTCTGTTTTTTATTTTTTAGTTTCTTTTGAAAAGTTTGGAATTACCCGACCCAGGTAAACAAGAATGAATTTTTTTTAGACAAAAACACGTTTTGGTAAACATACGTATCTCTTTGGATTAATTAATTCGATTGTACTGTTCTTTCAATTGGGTTATTTTGTGCTGAATCTCTGGCGGAATTGGTGGCAGTCGTACACGGCGAACGGCGCAAAGGTTGTGTTTTTGAACGAGCGGGCACTGAGCCGGCCGTTTCGCGGCTCCGGCAACGCCTGCCGCTCCTGCGACCGCCCCCTTCAGGACCCCTACCTCTTCTGCTCCCTCTCCTGCAAGGTATTTAATTACATCTGATTGGATTTCGAGACATTTCGGAGCCACGCAATGCCTTCAATTCCTCTAAAAGTTGTAAGAGGGGGAAAAAAGGCTCTCGTTTCTCTCTCTTCTGATTGTCTTGTTGTTGGCCGGAGAGCAGGTGAAGCTGTTGTTGAGGAACGGGGGAGGGCTGGCGAGGGAGCTCCGAGAGTGCGAATTCCTACCGCTGCCGAGCTCGTTCGAGCTGGACGAGGGCCATCTCACGCCCGACTCCATTCTCGAGTCCGCCTCGGCCACCTCCTCCGGCTCCTCCGCCGGGGGCGGCGGCTCGGGGGCCCGGGCCACCTGGAGCACCGCCGGGACGGAGTCCCTCGCCCGGCGGCAAAGAAGCAGCGCGGGCCGCCCGCCCGGTCCGGAGGTCGTGAACCGGAGGAAGAAGGGTGTCCCCATTAGGGCGCCGCTGCTGTTGAACCGGAGTTGGCCCCGGTTCGGTGCCCTTCGTTTTGGCTGGAGAATTTGGGATTAAATTTGGGATATCTTAAGAATTATTTAAAAGGAAAGAAGAAAAATCTTCCCAATTTTGCGAGGGAATCTATAATGAGTTGCTCATCACTTATTCTCCATTAGTCCATGTTTCTCTTCTTCTCATCTTCAACTACAAAACGATTTGTGTACGATGTTTTACTTTGAATTCAATTTTTAAGTTTCGGATTTAGTGGAATAACAAATTTGTTCAAAAATTCGAACGGTTTGCCTTATCACTTTGTTTCTCTCTCTATTACTCAGCCTCTTTAATGGGAACTTTTGGTAGTAGCAGTAGTTGTTTGGTTGCTTGCTACCGATGTTTGGTGGAAGAGGAAATAGCGGTCAAAAGGAATACAGACAAAAAACCCAGGAGGAAAAGAAGGTTAAAAAAAAAAAAATCGAGTTACTCTTTTGGGTTGCATGCTTGCATGGATTCACGAGCCGGTACATCTTTTTTTTTTTTCCTTTAGTGGCAAAGTGGCATCAAGCTGTCCCTGGAAAGGGAGGAAATGATGTTTTGTGTATTAACTTGCCATGTTTGATGGAATGCATCCAAGCTTATAAACCATCTCTCTTAATTGCGGATGGTGCATCCATGATGCGTTACATTTTAGGATTTGCTAGTATTGGCCCATGCCTTGCATGTAAAAGATTTGAGGCTTTAAGATGGTTTGAGTAGTGGGAACTCTAAGCTATGATATTTAAATAGAAATTTAGATTAAATTTTCTTTTTATAGGGAAGAAGATTAAGATTAATTGTAGTTTATATGTCCGTGCCTTTATGATAGTTGTGAGTAGAACATCATGGACAAAATTGAGAATTTTGATACCATTAGACAAGTTTCCTCAAATCTGGGCATGTTGATGAAAAATTGTTAAAATTAAACGTAAAATTCTGGAAATTTGGATTTAATGATCAAAAGGTCTAAGTCATATAATATTACCATCCAATTTGTTGTTTGCAGCTTAACACAGGGTTGGAACTCGGAGTCTGGGTATGGGCCAGTCCGAAGCCTATCGTGCTTAGCTGGCCTAGGATTAAGCTTGGGGCTCGGTTTGGAGAGAGTTGGGGCCTGGATTACGTCTGAAACCTCGGTATAATTAAGGATGCATGTTTGCTGGTTTGGGTTGGCAACTTACAAAATATAATTAAAATTGATAACTAGTATGCAAGTTTTTTTTTTTTTTTTTTTTTTGTGATAAGCCATACCTTCATGCTATGGTTTGGTCAACCGAGTGTGCAAGGGTGCAGGCTTCTTAATAATCAATGTTCATGGATTGCATGACTTGCTTAAAATTCTGTTTGGTAACTCTGCTTGTTGTATGGAATGCATGTAATGTGGCTTTGATGGTCAGTTCTATGGTGAAAAAGGGAGAGCAAGCAAGAAATAGAGGATTAGCTTGACTGTTAACTTGCTTCTGTTGGTTTTATCAGGCTTTTTCATTAATTATAAGAGCATGGGATATTTGAACTTCTTAATAAAGTTGCTGTTACAAGAATGGATTTCCCTAGATGATAGAGTGCATTTTAAATTCCATTTGTATTTTTACAGTAATTGATTGTTATAGTGGTCTGTTTGATGTGTTCCCTCATTTTTGAAGGAAGCTTTCCAAATCAGGAGTTTAAGCGGATATATAGCCATCCACAGCTCTCTAGGTTTTTTTGAATGCTCCAAAAATTCTTGCACTTTTGTCCAAGGAATTGTTGTTATTTTTAAGATATATACTGTTGTCAGATAGTCAATTAAAATATTTTTAAAAAAATTAATTAAAATTATCTTTTAATATTAAAAAAAGAGACCTTGATGAGATCAAGGGAGAGGATGAATGTCTCATAGCTATTCCACATTAAGCCATCTGAGTATTGAGCTACAAATGAGGCAGTCTAATCAACTGCCTTCTTAACTTTCCGATATGCATAGGTAACTCACGAAGCAATAAAATTTCTCAACAGTCTACGGATATCTTGCAATAGCGGGATCCTGTTAGCCACCGTAAACTGGCTCTTGATCTACTCGATTACCATAGCCAAGTCTTTTTTGAGATAAATACGATTCACGCCTAAAATGAGCATTGTATAGATGATGCCCTCCTAGACGACTTTTGGCTTATAATTCTTTTTTCATGGGACATTCCGATGCTTGTTGGCAGTTGACAATAATTGTTAATCTGCATTTCAGATGCATTATAGAATGGTTCTGAATTTCAGATACATCCGTTAGCTGCTTATAGAATTATTGACGAAAGAAATGTGTTCGCAGCCAGATGCGTTCACCTTCTCGATTGATGGTTCATATCGAGACGCATGGAGATCAAATTTAAGATGGGACCCCTTCTATTATTCTGGTGGAACATGGTTCAATCCCCAAGTTCTTTTTCCCACTTTTAACATCTCCTCTTGTCCAATTTTAAGCCTATTCTTGAAAGAAAAAACATGGGGACAGCATGCAGTACTTATTACACTCGCTAGCACAATTATCTACAGGACATGGAAATTTATTTTGTCGATGAAAGGTTCGTAAACTAAACTAAGTAATCATGACATTGTACTGCTGCACATTCTACCAATAAATGTACTTATTTGTTTTTCTTTACAAAAGCAAAATTGCCCTCCTCCTAGTTTATGGTACTAGTTTTTAACTATTTTAACTTATAGAAGCCCTAGTTACTCGTAAATAGGAGATGGAGCCCTAATCTTAATCATAACCAAACAACCTCTACATTTTAGCTATGCTCTAGACTCCTGTCTTTATTGACCCAAACTCCTTCCATGACCACTAGATTTGCTTTCGCTCTACCAACTTGTGGTTCACGTCCAAGTCTGTACTTGGGGTTAAGATTGACCCTGATCCACACAGAGAAAAAGTGTTAACCTAGTGGGTTGAGGTAAGAATTGAGCTTGATCTCCAGGAAGAGAACAAAAAAAGCATCAATGCAGTGAAGAGTGTGAACGAGGGAGAGAGAGTCCGAAGATGTACTGATGATGTGGAGTACATCTGTTTCAGATGCTAGCTTCCACCAACCCTAATCTAACTTTAAATTGCAACCAGATGCACATCACTAAGACTCATACTGGATCACCCTGAACAGCAAGTAGAATATTGCTCTCATCTCAATGCTCATGCTTCCAATGCGTCCAATATATTAGCACTTAATAAATAGGCTCCACTTGTGAAAATTACACCAATATAATAGATTAGAAAACAAAATAACCACCAGAAGCTTAATTCTCAACATCTAATATATCTCTAATAAGTTTAATTTAACGCCAGGCAACCTAGCAATTGGGTTTATCCACCGTTCTTTTTTCCGTGGTATCATCCCAGCAAATTGCTCAATTTAGGTATGACGCAAAGTAACAATTACAAAACTTCCTCCTATATTCTTTCCTAGGAATTAGGAAAAGAAGAAATGAGAGAAAAACAAAAGAACAGGAAAGGAAAACCCTAGAGCCAATCGAGACCGTCCATCCTACACCCCGTTGGCGTCGTCATCGTAGATCAGCAGATCCGGTTCCCCGTCCGCCAGCGCCGGACCCGGCGGCCGACCCTACTGAGCACCCCGTCGATGGCCAGATCCACGGCGTCCTTCCGCGCCCGGAGCGCCGCCGAGCTGCCGTGTCGCCGGTACATCACCCTTGGCGCCAGCTCCAGGACCTTCTTCCGCATCCGCCGCACCTCCGCCGGCGGTATCGCCGCCAGAACGTCGGCGATCCGGAGCCCGTTGAAGACAACCTCCTCTTTCGGAATAAATACCGAGAACTCCTCGAACCGGTCCTTCGGGAGGTGCCACCCGTACTGCGCCCGCGCCCCCGATCTCCTCGAAGAACACCGGGATGCACCCAGCCAGGATCCCGTCGAAGGTGGACGCCTGGTCGGCGTGTCGCCGGGCGGCTGGAGGCAGAAGTTGGACCGGAGCATGGGCCGCATGAACCGGATGGGGTCGTGAGAGGCAGGACCCCTCGGAGCAGTCGACCACCTCGCAGATGTCGGTCCGGTTCTCACACTGGGCCCGGATGCTGCCGGCGAATGTTGGGGCCGCCTCCGCCACCGCCGCCGACGAAGAGCATGAGGTTGGTGCGGGCGGGCGGGGCGGGCTCGGGCGAGCCAAGCTTCGAGGCGGGCGAGGGTGCCCGGGTGGAAGGAGGTGGGGTGGGGGACGGCGCGCTCCTGCCAGGGCGAGGGGCGGGCCTCGAGAGAGAGGACGGTGACGTTCAGGAAGTCGGGGAGGTGGAGGAAGGAGGTGCCCCAGAGGGGGGGGTCGGCGTCGAGGTCCTGGGAGAAGTCCCAGGCGGGGCGGGCGAGGACGAGGAAGTGGTCGTGGCCGCGGCGCCGACCCCAGATGGCGGGTCGGTCGCGGCGGATGAAGTCGGCGAGGTCGCGGCCATGGAGGCGCAAGAGTTGGAAAAGGGCGGATGGTTATAGGAAGGGGAGGGCGTCGAGGGCGGCGTAGTACGGGAGGAAGACGGCGTCGGCAAGGGCCGGTCGGGGGTGAGGCAGGGGTATTCGAGAAGGCGGCGGTGGAAGAAGGGCTCGAGCATGTGGGGTCGGTGCGGGTACCAGCTCCGGGAGCGGTTGTGGGTGCGGGGGCCGAGGCCGTGGTTGCCGAGATAGGGGCAGAAGTTGCCGTCGTCGTAGAGGGGGAAGGCGTCGCAGGATTGGAGCAGGTCGGTGTTGAACCGCGGCGGGAGGTCGCGGATGTGAATCCACCGCCCTTCGCACTCCGTCCTCCGCTGCGCCCTCTTCTTCCTTTACGACGGCGACTTCCTCCTCCTTTTCTAATAATGGAAGGCCGCCGCCGGTTTTGGAGGTGAATCGGGATCGGGCTTGGCAGGGGACGAGGAGGAGAACAGAGAGGACGAGAGAGATGATAACAAGAACGGAGGGGCGAGCCATGGACGCGAACGAGAGGGGAGGAGAAGAAGAGAGGAAAGCATAAAAAGGCGTCTTCGTTCCTTTTTTGGTACAAAAGTTGTCTTCGTTTTGGAATCTTGTCATCTCTATTCAGAAAATTACCATCAATTGATTGATTTCCTATTTTGTCGTCCTTTGTGTTTTTGCCCATCAATTTTTAGTAAGGTGGAATTGGAAATTGGAATATTTTTCACCGCGAACTCCGCCCCTCGCGATGAGAGGTGCGGTGGAGTGGGAGAAGCGATAAAGGAAAGCAAGCGGCCAGGAACTCACGTGCTCGTCTACGGTTCCTCCCCTCCTTCCTCTTCTTCTCTCTTTTCCTTCTTCCTCCGTCCTGCATCACACCGTCAATCGATGGAAGTGGTTCTCGATGTTCCAGTACTTGAATTAACACTAACTGCGGGATTGATAGCGTGGGAATTTACAGTTCAAATTTCTAGGTGTTTCTGATTTCTCGAGCTGAGTTTGAACTAGATTTCCACATCTTTCTTTCTCTGATTTTACTCTTTCCCCGGCTCCTTAGGATTTGTTTGCTTTGTTCCATCAAATCCAAGCGAAAGAAATTTTTACTACCGCATCAAATTCTGGCTTCGGTGCTCACAAATTCACTCCTATAATTGCGGCCCCGCAATGGCGGTGAGGGTGGGGGAGGCAGTGGAAATCCTCGTTCTTGCTCGTTCTTTCAATTCTGCTTCTTTGCCTATTTCTTTTCTGGTTTCCGTCGTTTCTTTGATATTTTGTATGATGAACGGAAGCCCGGCCCGGAGAATCCATCGCGTTGAGATCTATGCCGCATCCTACGTATCTTACATCCTGCTTTGTGGGTGGAATCCATTGAGTCGGTGTAATCTAAAATATATATATGTATAATTTTTTTTGGTCAGTACAATTCTATATTAATTTATATTTTTATTAATATATTTATTAGAGTATTTTTTAGAGCTCCTGCAAAAAATAAAAAATTATATCAGCTTATAATATTTTTATTGTTAGTATAATTATTATACCATCTGTTGCTGGTGGTCCAAACCGTGAACGATTGACACGACGGTGTGAACGGGGTTCCGCCTGAGTTGTCTTGGTTGGTGCTGGTTGCGCTCCACCTTCCGCCAAGGAACCTGCAAACAAGCCTTGCACCACCACCAGGGTGGTGATGGCCCTCCGACGGTCAAGTCAGAGGAGATTGGAGGAGGAGAGATGATAATCACAAGTGGGAGAGAGTGCTCTGGGAGGTCTTGCTTACCTCCCCCCCTTCTCCCCCCAGCCGCGTATATACCTGGCTGGGAGGTCCCTCAGGGGGGTTTGTCGTCGTGGGGCACGATAGAATGGCCACTGACATGGCCGTTACCGGGCGTCGTGGAGCAGCGCTGGGTACGGCCATGACAGGGCGTAGTGGAGCTCCGCTTTGTACGGTTGATACAGGAGATCGTGGGCAGCATCGGGTACAGCCGTTGCAGGGAGTAGTGGAGCAGGAGGCCGCGGCGTGCCTCTGGAGAATAGCCTGTCGTTATCAAAAGATCTCCGACTCGGGGTCGGAGTGCTGGATCATAGGGCAGCCGACCCGGGGTCGGGCTGCGAAGCCGAGGAGGTCCGACTCGGGGTCGGAGTGCTGGATCATAGGGCAGCCGACCCGGGGTCGGGCTGCGGAGCCGAGGAGGTCCGACTCGGGGTCGGAGTGCTGGATCATAGGGCAGCTGTAGCTTTCCTGGATACGCGTGCCGATCACGTGGGGCATGGCGGCTTAATTCCCCCATAACAGTAGCCCCCCACTTCCGAGCCTGGAACCAGAAGGGGAACAGGTGAAGGGAGTGATGTTTCGAGATTGCCGCCATCCTTCGGAGAGGCGCGCGCGCTTCAAGCTTCCCGCCTTCTTTATGGCGTATGGCGGTTGCTGCTGACCTGGCAACCTGAGGATTTCGGCGGACATCCTTCCTTAATGGTGTCGATTCGCCTTTGGGGTGCGAGCGACCCTTCGGCGGCCAGGCGTCTTCTGGCGCCATCGAGGCGTCACTTGCCCTTTCGCCTATTTAATCGGGGGCCCTCCCCCGTCCGTCTTCTTCTTTACGGACATTTTCGAGTTTCTCCTTTGCGCTGCCATTGTTGCCGCCGAAACGTTCGCTTGCTTTTCCTTTGACGCTCTCGGAGCCGTTCTTCCTCCTCTTCAAGTGAGTTTCCCACTCTTCTACTTTGAGCTCTTCATACTTTTTCTTTTTGTACTAGTGCACCCCAGTCGTTCCGGCCTTTCCCTCCTTCTTGACCCCGTCCTGACCGTAGATTTATTGGCCATTAGGGATGGGCGAAGTGGGAGCAGATAGCATCAAGTCAAAACTGGTCGCCGAGGACTTAGACGGATTTGTGGCTCGGTACCACCTTCCCGAGGCCTGCAATGTCACGCTCCCAGGGCCTGAGGAGAGGATGTCTCATCCTCCTCGAGGGAAGATCGCCATCAATGAGGGCATCCTCCAGGCCGGGTTCCGCTTTCCCCCTTCAGACCTAGTCTTACAGGTGCTCCGGGGTTTAGGAATGGCACCGACGCAACTGGTGCCGAACTCGTGGCGTGCTCTGACGGTCTTCCAGGTTCTCTGTCGCTTGCATGCGATTCCCGCCACCTTGAACGTTTTCTGGGAGCTCTACGGCCTGAGTGGCCACCCCCAGGATAAAGGGTGGTGGTGCTTCGCAGCGCGGCGAGGGTGCGGCCTTGTCAAGGAGGGTCCTACCTCCATTCACCACTGGAAGGAGCGCTTCTTTTTCGTTGATGCAGACCCCTCCTGGGAAATCAGGGCAATCTGGGGGACGCCGGTGAAGTCCCCAATTGGCCTGTCGAAGTTGTCGAGGGAGGAATCCGAGGGCGTCGCCGCCTTGAAGGGGTTGGTCGCCGAGGGCCAGCTTCCCCCGGTGGGGCCGCCTTATTTCTGAGGATACCTTGGTGAACGTCGGTTTGAGCTCGGTCCCCACGACCGTGAGTCCGCCATCGTTTTTTTAGCTCTTTTCTTCTCTTTCGTTCCTTCTTCCTTTCGGTTTCTCAGTCCCTGACTATCCCGTCCTTCTTGCAGAGGTCGACGACGTCATGCGGTCGGTGAAGTCGAAGGCTGTTGGTAGGGCGTCCCTGCTGGAAGCAGTCCGGAGGAGGAAACGAGCTCTTCCGAGCGGGGGCCCCACCGGCGAAGAAGTCCCGTAAGGAGATACCTCCGATGCCGACCGACGAGTCCGGGCCCACCGGGTCCGGGGCACCGACCGGCAGCTGACGCTGTATCAGCCCTCCGGTGGTAAGGTTGCCGCTACTCCGGAGGTGCCCACCTGAGCCTGCTCAAGACCGGACGGGTCCGACGTGATCGGTCCCCGACCCGGCCTTCGACTCGGTCGGCTCCTGATGACTCGAGGAGGGACGCGCCGAGGCCCCCGGCCGAGCGGGACCCTATCAATTCTTGGGGCGACCCCCGCCCCGAGCGCGATCAGCCCGGACTCTTCCCCAGGCGATGGATAAGGGTAAGGCTGCAGAACCACCATCCGGCTCCGGGGAGAAATCGGGGTCTGCCTTCACTACCGATGGCGCCCGAAATCTCATCGAAACAGTGTTGCTGGAGAAGGACCGTCGGCGGGTCCGGGAGTTGGATGTCTCTGACGTTGGGGCCGCCAGCTGCGTCTGTCTCATGTCGGTGAGTGTTCTTCTGGCCGTCTTTCACCATTTATTGGCTCTGTTGTTCTCCGCCTGACTCCCTTATTTTTTCTATTTCTTAGCTCGCCCAGTACATGATCCGTCTGGAGGAGTGCTACAAGGAACAGGCGGGGCTTTTGGCGAAGGCCGAGGACCGGCTGAAAGCAATGGAAGAGGGAGGCCGGGCTGCGGCAGGCAGGACGACCGGGGACCTCGAGGCGAGGCTCCGGGAGGCCGAAGAGCGGGCACTCGGCTTCGCCGCCCTGGAGGAGCAACTGTCAGAGGCTCGGGAGCAACTCAAAGCCGCCTCGGGCCTCGAAAGCAGGGTCAAGAAGGCGGAGGAACGGGCTGAAAAGCAGTCCCGGAAGATCGCGGACTATCGAGAGCGGTGGGAGAAGGCCCAGCGGTCTGCCGACAACGCCTGCGACCGAATCCGCTCTTTTGAAGCCAAACTAGGCGAACTGGAGTCGGCCCTGGAGAAGTCATGCACGGACGTCCAAGAGCTCCGTTCGCGCCTGAAGGAAGCCGAGGCCGCTCGGGTTGCTACCGAGGCGAAGCATAAAGAGGCTCAGGCTGATCTGCTGAGGGTCTCCTCTGAGGCCGAAGGCCGGATTGTGGCGAAGGTCTTGGAGGCCAAGGCTCAGATTATGGAGCGAGCTGAGGCGGAGCTGGCCGAGAAGAGGGCGGAAATCGGGCGTCAGGCGGTAGAGGCTTATCGCCAGTCCGCCGAGTTCGCCCATGATATGTCGGAGGCAGTGCGGACCTATCGCCAGTCTGACGAGTTTGTCCATGACGCGTCGGACGCGGGGGCCGAAGCCTTCACCTTGGGCTTCGAGGAGGGCCTGGCAAGGGTGTCGGCTAAGTATCCCGAAGTTGACCTGAGCGAGATCTCCCTCCTGGACTCCTCTCCGGCGCCATCGCCTGCTGGTTCTCCTGCTGCTTCCCTACCTCCCGCGGACGAGCCCGGCGTTCCCGACCCGGGAGTTCCTCCAAGCTGACCTCTTGTACCTTTCATTGTCTTTTTTATTTTTGTATGTCGGCGTTTTGCCCAATTGTATGGGCCTCGGCCCTGAAAATTAATGCACGTTGAATATTTCTTCATCTCGCCCTCGTCCTCTTTTTTTTTTTTTTTTTTTTGCTCTTGGTTGCTTCTTGCTGACTTTTGATTCCCGAAGTTCTTCCGGCGCTAGGCCAGGCATCCGAGGGTTAAACCTCAGGAAACTCTTCCGGCGCTAAGCCAGGCATCCGAGGGTTAGGCCTCAGGAAATTCTTCCGGCGCTAAGCCAGGCATCCGAGGGTTAGGCCTCAGGAAATTCTTCCGGCGCTAAGCCAGGCATCCGAGGGTTAGGCCTCAGGAAACTCTTCCGGCGCTAGCCAGGCATCCGAGGGTTAGGCCTCAGGAAACTCTTCCGGCGCTAAGCCAGGCATCCGAGGGTTAGGCCTCAGGAAATTCTTCCGGCGCTAAGCCAGGCATCCGAGGGTTAGGCCTCAGGAAACTCTTCCGGCGCTAAGCCAGGCATCCGAGGGTTAGGCCTCAGGAAACTCTTCCGGCGCTAAGCCAGGCATCCGAGGGTTAGGCCTCAGGAAATTCTTCCGGCGCTAAGCCAGGCATCCGAGGGTTAGGCCTCAGGAAACTCTTCCGGCGCTAAGCCAGGCATCCGAGGGTTAGGCCTCAGGAAATTCTTCCGGCGCTAAGCCAGGCATCCGAGGGTTAGGCCTCAGGAAATTCTTCCGGCGCTAAGCCAGGCATCCGAGGGTTAGGCCTCAGGAAATTCTTCCGGCGCTAAGCCAGGCATCCGAGGGTTAGGCCTCAGGAAATCTTCCGGCGCTAAGCCAGGCATCCGAGGGTTAGGCCTCAGGAAATTCTTCCGCTCGCTGGTCGGCCAGGCTGGCGCAAGCCGAGCGACCGGTCGGGGCTTCCGGCTAGTCTGCTCCCGGGATGATCATCGGGTTAGCCAGGCATCCGAGGGTTGTCAGCCTCAGGGAAATTCCGCTCGTTGGTCGGCCAAGGCTGGCGCAAGCCGAGGCGACCGGTCGGGGCTTCCGGCTAGTCTGCTCCCGGGATGATCATCGGGTTAGCCAGGCATCCGAGGGCCGAGCCTCGGGAGATTCCACTCGTTGGTCGGCCTAGGCTGGCGCAAGCCGAGGCGACCGGTCGGGGCTTCCGGCTAGTCTGCTCCCGGGATGATCATCGGGTTAGCCAGGCATCTGAGGGTTGTCAAGCCTCAGGGAAATTCCGCTCGTTGGTCGGCCAAGGCTGGCGCAAGCCGAGGCGACCGGTCGGGGCTTCCGGCTAGTCTGCTCCCGGGATGATCATCGGGTTAGCCAGGCATCTGAGGGTTGTCAAGCCTCAGGGAAATTCCGCTCGTTGGTCGGCCAAGGCTGGCGCAAGCCGAGGCGACCGGTCGGGGCTTCCGGCTAGTCTGCTCCCGGGATGATCATCGGGTTAGCCAGGCATCCGAGGGCAGCCTCGGGAATTCCACTCGTTGGTCGGCCAAGGCTGGCGCAAGCCGAGGCGACCGGTCGGGGCTTCCGGCTAGTCTGCTCCCGGGATGATCATCGGGTTAGCCAGGCATCTGAGGGGCAGCCTCGGGAAATTCCACTCGTTGGTCGGCCACTTGTCGCTCGCCGCCCATCGGGGTTTCTCCGTGCCCAGCCGCGACCGTGTTTCTCCTCTCCTCCAAGCGTTGCCTGGGGGGAACACGAGAAGGGTATTAAACGCTAATTAATGCGTTACCTGGGAAATCAGATCGCCAGTTGCTGCTGGTGAGGAGTGTTAGTTGAGCGGCCGCGATACGCGGGTTCTTCGAGGAGGATGCGGCCTGGGCGCGAGCGGAGACAGTGGACCTAGGGGTATACGTCACCCGGATTGTCCTGCACAAAGAATGCGATTTAAGGAGAATGACGCTTAGGAAATCGCGGGGAGATACGCCTCGGGAGCCGGAACGGCTCCGGATTCAGTGCGCCTGCATTTATTGGAGCCACCCGTATCGAACTACCAGGGGGCCGCAGCTTGGCTATAAATACAGGTGCAGGTACGATGGAATTTGCCAAGCCGGAGCTGCAGGTTGCCATGGATCGCGGACCTCCTCCTTGGCATATGACTGAGAGACTCCTGTCGAAGGAAAGGGGAGGCGCTCCCCTTACGACTTCAGCCAACTAGCCGTTTCATCTGGGATCAACAAGGAGGGTCTCCCCGGCGGAACTCCGCTCTAGGCGTTTCATCCGGGATCACATCTCCCCTCCTTGAAGTTCAGCCTCCCGGTTGAGCTCTGCGCCGGACGCTCAATCCGGGACCGCGCCACCATATGCTCTCCCCCTTGAATCCCTTCTCTTCCCTACCACTGGGGAAGATGGGAATATCCTTTGGAGGCGGCGTTTCCCTGGGGGCAGCGGGAGCTTCTTCTGCGGCGGCTCCTCGTCTTTTTGGTGAGGTGCTGGATGGCGCCTCCGGTTAGAAGCACCCACTTCTGGCGACTGCAGCCGCCCTGGATTGAGGGTTTGGGTCCCCACCTCTTCTTTACTTTCTTTACTCCCTAATTCCTCTGGGAATTCCTTGTAATCACACGAGCACGCCATTGTAACCAGAAATTATTGAAATGAAAAGTGTTGCACCTTTTTAAATTGTCTTTCTGGCCTTGTTGTTCTACTGGTAATACATCCGCAGGTTAGCGGAATTCCAGCCCCTTGGAATTTCTTGGCCATCTAGGGCTTCCAACTGGTAGGAGCCAGGTCGGTTTACCCAACGAACTTTATACGGGCCTTCCCAATTTGGCGCTAGCTTCCCCCTTCCGTAGGTTGAGATGCCTTAGCTCGCCTCAGCACCAGATCTCCAATTCTGAAAAGCTTCGGTCGGACTTTGGAGTTGTAATATCGGGCCACCCTCTGCTGATACATTGCCATCCGAACCTGAGCCATTTCCCTTGCCTCTTCCAAGAGATCCAAGTTCCCTCGGAGTTGCTCTGAATTGGCCTCGGGTCGGTGCGCGGCCACCCGAGGCGAGGGGTCCGAGCTCCACGGGGGCAACGGCTTCCGTGCCATAGGTTAGGCTGAAAGGCGTCTCTCCAGTAGGAGTCCGTTGCGTGTCCGATACGCCCAAAGGACATTCTCGGAGTTCC